>NW_026273318.1:135000-280000 GCF_020536995.1 Dreissena polymorpha | reverse complement strand
TTGAGATTTAATTTCATTTAAGAGAACAACATGATTTTGCACGTGATTGTGAAATAGAAATACATATCCAGCAGACCGTTTAGAAAAACGCGAACTACTAGTATGAGTCGTTAGCCAGTTCCGATTATCGGCTATTAATTGTCGAAGCAAACTGATTTCCGAATTGTAAATAACTAACGACGGCTCATTGAAACGGTCTCCTGGTTAAAAGGGGGCACAGCCTGGATGTAAAAGAATCCGAAATTCAACAAAGTTTCTCATATACACTGGTGTTGAAGAAATTTGTTTCATTTCATCGCAAAACCTGAGACTCTACGGCCAATGCGTTCAATATATTTCTAATCAAATACATTGAGACATTTGCACTAGCTATGGTAACTGATACAATATGGTACGATTCGAGTGCTATACCACAGGTTATCAGCAAATAATCAGTTATTAAAATTTTAAAAAAGTCCACCATCACTTTTTTGTTATTAGTATTAGTCAAAGCCGACATCATGCAAAAGGTTCAGTTACTATATAATGTTTATGGTCCAAATGGTTATACGGAATTTGAAATAGCGATGATGCAGAGCAAAAGAACTTATTGAATTATATTGTGTTAAAATGTTTAACATAGTAATGGACGAATGGTAGTTTTACACTTTTCGCGATGCAATGACAAGAATGTACATATGTTAATATTTCAAAAATTTATAAGTGTACATTGCATTTTGTTCTCTTTATTCCCTTTCTTGTTGTTCATTTTAATTAAGAATATATGTTTTCACTTTAATATTGATTTAG
Organism: Dreissena polymorpha; assembly: GCF_020536995.1. Classification (NCBI taxonomy): domain Eukaryota; kingdom Metazoa; phylum Mollusca; class Bivalvia; order Myida; family Dreissenidae; genus Dreissena; species Dreissena polymorpha. The sequence continues at coordinate 279,211 of NW_026273318.1, read as the reverse complement.
TATTGTGTGACCATTACTTAGACGTATGTGCAAGATGCGGTGGACAGCGTTCACTATCTTAGGCGGTTGAATAGAGTGTGCGGTATATTCCTTCGGTGTAAATTGTATCAAAGCACTATTCTTAGAAAAAAAACATCATGTTTAACAATTAATAACATCATATAGATTTAGTTGATAATATTATTACATTGGGGATATTTGGATAGTTTTAGGTTGAATCATTCAAAGACATAGTATGTATCACTGCGTGCAATTCAAACATAAATGATGTAATATATGTGCGGCATTTAAATTGTAATTTATTTTACAAAACTAGTCAGTGGCTTAATATTTAACTCTTATTTACCTATGAACTTGAGAAACTATACTGATTTGCTAGACTTTTAGTTAAATACATGATTCAGATGTCTTTTAATTTACTCACATGTTTCATTTGGAGTCTGTTAAATCATTAGACTTTTAATTACTAGACTTTCAATTATGCGTGTCTGTTCAATATAATCGTATTTCAAATAAATATGATTGAACAGCAACACTGTTGAAACTAGGTTTTAACGGAAAGGTTACACAACTCTTTATAGAGTTGAGACACCTTTTGGAATTTAGATGAAAGCCTCATTCGGCGTCTAATATGCATCATTTTCAGAAGAAGCTGCCACATAGCTTGTTATATAAGTATGTTTTAGTACCGAGAACCAACGGGAAAAGACCGAATTAGTTTAATAAATACATGTAAGTTTTAGGTGTTTTACGATCACCATTATAATGGGCGACTTGTTCGCGTTTGTCAAAATGCACAGATACAAACATTAAATGTGTGAAACAATAATATTTCGAATATGGTATATTTTGATGGCAAGTGTTTATTTTTATATTATGTTAAGCCTCACACAAGCATAAGTGTTTAGTTAGGCAAGTGCAAATAAAATAACACTGACACACATCAAACGTTAATGTAAAGAAAAATAAACATAATTATCGTGCAAGTTTGAACGATCTGGGTAAGCGACCGTTGAAAATAATGCAGCCTGTAATATTTGCTTTGTTTTCACAATATTCCTTGTACTTGGAAGCTTCCTCCCGGCACATTTTCGGCGGGAAGAACACGCCGGAGAGCTTGTGTAAGAAAGAGGCAATTTGTTTATCATTGTGAGTTATAACCGAATATTTCGAATATTATACAATTATTAGTGAATGACGTTTTTGCATTCGAACAATTTCTTTCTAGACATATACATTACAAGACATAACACAACATTTTAAAAATATATATCCAATAAACACGACGACGTAGTAGTAAAGTATATGTAAATTAACTTATAAAAAACAAACACGTTTATAGTCCATCATTTCCTGATCGGTGATGAATAGGTTGAGCGCTTATTGAATTACATGTAACGTCTTTGTTGCTTTGCGCATACAGGTCACAATAATAAAGATAAATTGCTGTGCAAAAATCTGGATTTAAGCGCCACCCATACGTTATAAACATCGTTGACAAAACATGTTTTGGCTAAACACTTGCAAAATCGATGTGTTTTATCATAGCCTAATTGTAGATATAGTGTATCTTAAACATACATAAAAAGACAACATCACCCGTGTCAGTTTATTTAATATAACAATAAAAATCAAAGATGATAGATCAACAGCAATTATCTTTTGTAAATCTCGGTTTCAAACTTTTATTCAATGTATAAATTTAAGTCTGTATATATTCACTAATACAACAAAGAAGTTGTGTTGTGTCTTATAGAATATGCATTATATGTATTTTTAGTTTTAGACAATTTGTTAATGTATGGTAATATATAGCATTATGTAAATACCACACATGTTCTGTTCGATGAAAGTAATCAACATAAAACCGTATAAATAATTCGGTATAATCTAATACTAAATTAAACCGAAATTAGCAAAAACACGTTCATAGAGTTGTATATGGTATAATTGACATTAGCGTCCAGGACTTGCAACAGGTGGGAATTGGCAGTTCTGTTCTTGTCGGCACTTGTCCCACTTTGCTATGTCTCTGGCTGCTTCCTTGGCTCCCCAGCAGGTGGTCGGGAACAACAGACGCCAAGGACCGTCCGATAGCACGTGTAACCTACCAGAGAGATGTTTAATTATCTAATTGGACAGAAATTATCTAATTTGAAAGAATTGTAAAATTCAGATTGCATCATTGTATGCAGTAACGTAATATTCTTATCATCACTAAGAAGTACTTAATATAGAAAGCAATTAACCAGTTATAATAAAAACGACATGCTAATTCTAATAATATCATCATATTAATAAAATGTTTGAATTGTAATAAAAATGATGCCGTATTTGTTGGCGTATTTACTTCTATTAAGTTTCGATCATTTTGAAGTATTTATTAATGAAATTTAGTTAGTATAACTAATGCATGCATGTACAAATATGCGAATTTAATCACACAGTTTCAAATCATTGAAACAATTAGTATATAGTTGGATCAGTTTCGATGCAAGGACTGAGCAATGTGCTCATACAGATAGATGACATAAACATGCAACTATGCTCCCCTTCCTTTTCCACAACCACATCGATCAACACACGCCTCATTGGGCCTACTTGATCCTCGCCTGCACGTTGCGTTTACTGGGGATATATCGAGTAGCTATTGTATACAATTTGGTTAAGCATTCATACCGATTTTGCAATTAACATAATGAACCTTTATTTGATGTATTATTTATTGAATGATAAAATAAGTTACATAATATATTTGTTATTAGTTTATTATTGATATAAATCGAACTGAATAAAGTACACTTAAACGATTAACACATACATGAATTTTTGCGTGTATGAATTTTATGAGGTACGTTTACTGACAAAAGGATACTGTGTGTGAAACGTTTTAATTTTGAATGTAAATTTCTAATTACCTTCTGCAATTGGTTCCGGATAACTTCTCCAAGCCTCTCCGTTTATAAGGTTTCCACTGTCATCCCGACAGCAGAATCTGACGGGGCAATCGAGTGAGCTCGTGCATTGCTGATTGCGCGGTCGGCTGCCCTTACCTCCCTCACAAAGCGCCAGTAGAGCCAAAATTATCGCCTACAAACGTAGCAAAAAACTTCAAGACACATTTTTGGCAAAATACACCAATGGATGCCAATAATCATCAGAGATATTACCCTTAACACAATGTTCTTGTGCAGAGCAGAACTCCCTTTGTGTTGATAATATTTTAATACAAAGTCTACATGTACATTGAAAGAGGACATTGAGACTAGGGGCAGAGTACAATTACAAAAACAGCATTTTTGGAGTTTTGTCTTTGTCCTTATTTATAGGGTTGTGCAGTGTGAAATGACAGAAATTACTGCCGAAGCATAGATTGAAGCCTCACAAATAAAAACCAGTTTATCGAAAGAATAACAATCGACATAGTATTTTTTACATAGATGGCTAACTTTGGCGAAGGGGTGAACGCAAAAGATGTCAACAAGTTTGTTCAAACAGCGGCGATACATTTAAATTAATCCGAACGCCTAATACTTGAATATAATTTTATGAATTTACATTTCTGATGTAGACACTGCATCTGTAGAGAAAATGTCATCTTGAAGACAAAAACAAATAGAAACGTTTCTGTTTGAAATAACCAAGTACACACAGTTATCATGTAATTTTATGTGATTACATAGACGTTATATGCTAATATTTATTTTGTTTACTAAGTGCCGCTCACAAACAAGCACACCTGGTATTCAGAAATTTCTAGATACACAAATATTTCATAAATGAATTAGTTGAGGTTATTTTCAACTAGAATATAACCTTATAATTTCAAAATTGTATTTGTATTGACATTGTATTTGCTTAATATTAAACCGATTTAGGCATTTGTAAGGTGACTGTTAAATAATATATAATTATCGAATATATGTTGGTACTGTAAATCAAATCTTGTTTACTGCAATGAAAGAAATAACGTCGTAGATCAGCCGATACCGAACCGTTGACTCGGATTTATTGCTCAATCAAATATCGTACATTTATGTAATATTAACAAAAAAGCACAGGATATTGCGTTTTTTTCACTTTTCCCTAAAGCAAGCATACTTTATTTTTGTATAAAACAACTCTGACTTTGTTCATTTGCTTGTACCACGTCTTCGAACTTTTAATTTAGTTGCTTATTCATCAATCTTTTTTTGTTGCTAAACATGGGTCGTATATACTCGATTGAAATAAAAGACTCACGAATGTTCGCAAGATTTTCTCTGTCTGATATTTTTCTGGAGTTTACGCAAACGCTAGAAAACAGGGGATGCAGTTTCAGTGAATATCTATCAAATATGTATTGTAACATGTTTACCAAACTAAAGTTTAAACCTTATTATACTTCGAAAAACGAGTTTTCATTAAATGTTCTTGTTTTTGATAATTCAATTTAAAATTTGCCCTCATCATGAAAGACATTCTTGTTAGTATTCGTGATCACATTACTCAAACAAAAAAGCATAAACTTCCAATTCTTATTTCCATAAATCATATACAAATCTTAAAGAAGATATCTAACTAACGAGTATACTTAATTTAATTTATATTGCATTTCGTTTTGCTAGTCCTTGTCAATTTTCCCACTTGTTTTATTCTTGTTTTTGATGTTTGCTTTTACCCTTCCGTACACATATATGACCACATGCATTCCAATTACGAATGCCTAGTTTACTATGTGTTTCAAATATGCAACATCATTTATATCATGATTTTCAACGTATGGCTACCTTGTCCACAATAATAATACAACTCAATCCACTTGCTTGAAATAGCCTAGCATCCATGTTGCTTGATTTCATTAATGTTATGAAGTTTTGAGTCCGTTATAACTTATGTTACAAGACAACTAATGTCACATGTTTGTGAATACCAACAGTTTTGTTCACGCCATTCGACGAAATTATATTTCCTGGTTACTATATGTTGTCCGTGTGGTTTTAATTCTGTATGTTAAAACTTTGATGTGCATTCCAAATGTTGAAAAATAATCAGCCAACCTGTCGCCAATACTTTAAGAGGTGTTTTCGAACAGTGTTGGAACACACAACAAGGTTGACGATAACTTTGGTAGCAGAAAAAATAAATCGCTTACACGTTTCGTTGACTGTGACAAACATTAATCTTGTCAGGTTCATGGCAAAGGCTCACACTTCTTCAAGTAGTGTTTTGGCAAAATAAATTAAATGTGTTGGTTACATGCAAAATTTGCCATTTGATAAATGCTTTTTAACATATTTTCTTTATGAAACTGTCTACGATGACAATAATAGCGGTAGAAGGAAAAGCAGCGACAGAAGTAAACAATCGTTATGAGAGAAATAAAATGAGGTCCCGCTATGCGTATGCGCGATGTCGAAAACGGGTTGTTTAAGCAAAATTCCAAATTAAGTAGGCTGTTATATAAGCGTATGTTTGAGTCCCACTGAATGACTTCAGATATATTTTTGGACACTGTATTTATATTGTCTTAACATGTCCATCAATATAATGTTTATATATAGATATCTGCTTGATGATGGGGTTATGGATTGTTTTAAACATTTATATGTTGAGGGTGCGATAACTTCGATTTCCCATTTGAATCAAATAGGGAGGAGACAGTCATCACACAATGAATTATCTGTGTAAAACACACTTGTAGTTAAAGATGCAACATATGTATTATATACTGGATTGTTTTATTTGCACAGATGTACGGTAAATAATTTCAATTTACAAAACATGTCCATATTTGCTCCCTGTTCTTTCCGTGTATGAGGTACCAACATTATATTATTATTCTATTCTAATATCATTCGCTCCCTTCCTGTGGCAAATTGTTGATACTCAAACTTGCGCATTGCCGGTTAACATCGATTTGGTTATTGCTCATATATATAGTTAAGTAACAATTCATAGATTTGTAAAAGCTATTGTTGTTGCTTTATTAAAAATAGTTTAGCTGTATCTTTCAACCTATCAATGGTGGTATATTGCAAGTAGTTCGGCCATGGTGACAATTGACATCAAACATTCTAAATAACAAACGAATTTAGTTGCGTACTCTTGTTTTGCGAACAGACGACTTTTGTAACACTTTCGACATTACTTAACATGTAATCATAAATGAACTAAAGTGAGATTTTCAATATTTGAAAGTGGAATTGATATCTTTGATACACCACTGGGAATGTTATTCAACTATTTACTTGAAAAACACTCATTTTCAAAATCTTGGTGAAATGGAGTAATTATACATATTTTTTTAAATGTGAATAATTCGACACAAACAACTATTTATGTATAACTTTAGTGAGCTGTTCCGCCAAATTGTGTACAGTCGTAATTTACTAACGGCAAAAAAGTAAGCTATTTTAAACGATACGCTCACAGACGCTCAATTCGGATTCAAAACTAACAAGGGCACGGTGGACGCTATTTTTCTTCTGAAGGCTTTTATAGATAAACAACTAAACAGAAATTATACTCTTGCTTTATTAACCTAGTGAAATGTTTTGATTCAATAAATCGAAACGGACTTTGTTACAAGCGTTTTAAGAGCGGAATTAACGGTAGATTATTAAGAATTATTCAGTCGATGTATGATGAAGTGAAATTATGTAAAAGATATGGGGGCGTTGTCGGATTTATTTAATTGCGAAGATGGATTATTGCAAGGGGAGGCAATCTCGCTTATACTATTTTCTCTTTTCGCTAACGACAACGAAATCTTTTTGTGTAATAACAATGAAAACATGATAACGTTAGACCAGCTATTGTTTGCAGATGATATCCCTTTTTTTCGAAACACCGAAAAGATTGCAATAATCTTAATGGATAATCTATATGCATAGTGTGATCGATGGAAGAGGAAAGTCAATGCACACCAATAAGGAGTCATATATAAAAGGGTGGAAATAAGTCACAGAACGAGCTTTTTTAAATAATAACGAGCATATAGAAATGGTTCAATAATTCATCTATCTTGGAATGTTGAATTTGTTTTATTAGTATGTTACTTGAATACTGCGTTATGCGTGTGAGATGTAGGTTTTTTCAAATGCTGAAGATATTGAATGAGCTCATAGAAGATTTTTGAAACCAATACTTTGTGTCAAAACTACACAGTAGTAGTAATAAGTAATTTAACAGTATATGGGTGAACTTGAGCGATATCCGTTATATATACATCGCTATATACGAATATTAAAATGTTTTATAAAATTATATACTTTAAAAATCTTTGTATATGATATAGTTCAATGTGTGATATGAAAAACGGTGCTGAAATTATAATACGATGCAATACTTTGATAATCAAAGTACGGGAGTTGCTTCAAAATACTGTTTTTGTAGATGTGTTTATGTATCCATGGTCAGTAAATTCAAATGTGTGTTTTCCTATTTTTAAAAGTAGACTTATTGATATGTACATAGCTTTGTGGTGAAATGATTTAAATGCAAAAAGTTCAGTCATTTTATAAAAAGAATTGAATCATCTATTTTAATTATCTGATTACCTTACCATAATTCATAACTTAAACAAAAAAGTATCAAAGCTGAGACTTGCGTACCACATGTAAACATTGAATCTGTGAATCATTTCGTAATTGTATGCCCTCTTTAAACCAATATTAGAAAAATCTATATCAGCAACTTCTATTATAACCGACCTAGTATGCATAAATTTATACTTTTGTTAACAAATACTGACACTAAAGTTCTAACATATACCGTAAAACTACTTTTGGAATGCGAACTGATGCATTGAATGAAAATGTGGAGTAATATACTGGCCTTAGCGCATTTTTTAACACATTGTTATATACTATTTTGGTCACTGTCGTTTAACTATGTATGTGCTTATTGGTTGATGCGGAAGGGGGCGCCTCCTTTCGCGTGTCGTTTTTTTTAATTGTCTTCATGTTCTAAATTAAAATATACAACTACTTAGAGCAATGAAAACACAACTATCTCTTTAATTATTTATTTATATATGTTTCCTCACCTTAATTCATTTAAGTAATGTATTATAATATTTAATAACAAGCAAAATAACAGTAGGCATGAGAACGAAATTGTGTTCTTGACAGAATAGGAAAGTATACACGTAGCAGTAGCGACTGCTGAACGCATTGGTATGCAAATGTGACGAATGCATAAAGAGCACATCATACTTACAAAAGGATGGATTAGTTTTCAAACAACTGTTTCATTTAATAGTATATTCTTTGTTTATAAAGTTAGATTCAAATATGCTTTTTATATTGAAATTTTATTATCTGTAATGTCTAACATTTAATACTTCAGAATAACTGTTTGTTTTACCATTTCAATGAAAGTTCAAATGTATTATTAACTGGCAATATAAATTTGTATTGCGTTCATTGAAATATTTTTTAAAATAAAAAATAAAATTATTCTTACCTTCTGCGATTTCTGTGACTCTTTGAAAATCTACATGCCAACTACGATCGGGATCCACATGCACGCTGCTCGAATCGCATAGTTTGTGGGTCGGAGGTCCCAGGATCACTAGCAACGTCCTAGAAACTTTCACTTTCACATATTTTGCAAAATCTTCCTCCTCCGAATAATCAGTAGTCCTGAACAAGAAATTAGATATTGCAGATTTCCCAAACACAGGGAATCTTATCATTCTTTCATGCACATAAACTAAGTAAAACGTTGTTGAATGTATACAGTGTATTCCGTAAATAAAAAAGGATAAATAAAAAAAGGATATGAATACATTACATATTGGATCTGCAGTAGAAGTCGTTAAGAAAATAAAGTGAAAACATTTTTAGTTGGCGGGAAGCAAACAAGAGTTTGGTTAATATCTATCCATATATGCCATATATATGCATTTATAATAGTGGGATGCAACAATCGATACAGATACGTGTTAACTCCTCTTAGAAATCACGAAAAAATCAAATCTTTGGTCATAACTCATTTTTAGTTGTTCGCAAGAATTTCTTAGGTTAAAAGTGTTGTTTTCAAATTCGGTGAGCATGTTACTACTTTTGACCAAATCACATTCAACCCGCATCCGCGCCAGGAAAGAGTGCGCGGCGCGGAAAAGTAAGCTTAACATTACATTTTAGCATAATGAAAAAAGTTCACTTCGTGTTACGTTTAAATCGCGTAACGCAGGGGCTGATCAGCCAATAGATGCATTCGCGAAGACTCAGCGGGACCAGTAAGTGTACTTCCGCTTCCGGTGTGGCATGTCGATGGTTTCGAAACGCAGTAATAAATTGTTAAGTGAAACCAAAAAAGTGAGATTCTGATATAGAGTACACGGATTTTAATTGGATATATGTGTGTCTCATGTGAGTCCTAGATACATTTCAACAGTAAATTTGTAATAATAGCTATAATACCGGCTAAAATAAATGCATGTTTACATTTTTTGCATTGGATTTTCGACAAGCGCAAAGTTGAATAACTGTAAATAACTGTGATAAATGGAGAAGTTCTCACTTCTGCTATTTCTCCGTGACTCGTCACGCATTAGTGAGACACAATCCTGAGAATGAAAATCGGTCTAACTAATCACGTCCCGTTACATGCATAGTAAAGAGCAGAGAGAAAAGCAGAGAGAAACGCAAAAAGTAGCAATTGTGATCTAAATGAGGAAGACTTAAAGCAACAACGTCAGGGCTCAAGCGGACATGTAAATGATGAAGAAAGTGGCATTCTTTCGCAAACATATTCAGTGCTTTACCCAGGTGATAGTGACAGTGACAGTGACAGCATCGCTCCAGTTTTTAATTTAAGCCTATAGAGTTCGCACATACGTAGATAATAGCCATTAACAAAGAGAACACAAAACTCGGCACCCGGTGTTTTTCTGTCAAACAATCGATTGCTGATGCAAATCAAATTAAATAAAGTCTACCAAAACAAAAACTACAGGCTGTCAAAAACAACTTAAAATTAGTGGAATATCATGAGCGTGTTCATGAAAGCCCAGATGAGACACTGAAAATTGTTAGAACAATACTAGAAAAAGTCTAACATACACGTCGAAAATGCATACAGAGCTGGGAATAAGCAATTCAGGAAAATTAGACAAATCTTATTTAAAGTACGATCGTTAAACGTATAACTGCAATTGTTAACGCTAAAACTGACAGAGAGCTGAAGTCACGATTAAAACCTGTGATAGAGCAAGCTGTGCGCGAGAAAAGAGAAGTATGATTTAGAAACGGAGCGCTTTTTATCGCATGGAAGCGCTACCGTGGACCGATCCCAGAGACGCCCCGTACTGCAGATCAACCGCAAAAAATAGTATACCACGCATCTACATGCCGAAACAATTAAAATTTCGACATGAAATATTAACGGTGGACACAGAACAACCATTAACCCAGGATGGATATATTGTGTTAACTAAATGCTGATATCGTTTGCCTCACAGAAACGAAATAAAGATCAACGGCTACTAGTTCAATAGAGAACTACAGTCCATATTTGTGTTACAGGGAGCATTTAAAGAAAACAGCATCCTGATGATCAGGAGGCATTGCGATTCTTATTAAAGACAATTTTGAAGAAAATTTCTATGTAACGTGTGCAAGCAGAACTTTCGAAGACATCATCAGCCTCAAGCTTACAAACAAGCTATCACCGTTTGAAATTGTCATTACAGTATATTATCCCCCCCCCCCTCCCGGAAGGGTCAGAACGAGGCCAGCCTGTTGACGAGTTCTTGCATAATCTAACGGGCATTGAATACCTACACTCAAATGCGGAATGCTTATTGTTTTGCGGTGACATGGAAGACGAATTTCGGATTTAAAAGATTTAAATATACATAAAACACATTTGGGAATGTTAGAATACCAATTTACTTGACTAATAAATAGGCACGGCGAATCATTTGTAGAATTGTTAAGAGATGCGAAACTGTGCGTCTTAAATGGACGTTCTTCTCCGGAATATGACAATTTCACGTCAATTTTTACTACAGGGAAAGCCGTGGTATCCCTCCCCCCCCCCCCCCACACACACACACTCGGACATCGAATCTATTGAACAGATCAAGGTACATACCGTTCAAGCACACAGTCATAAGTACGACATTGAACCGGATTTCGCAATGCCTGACCACTCTGTACTTAGTTGTACAATGACTGTTAAAACGTTAATCAATACTAAAACAAACAGATCCATCGGAACATGCGCTGATGATAATAATAATCCAATAAATGGGAAGAGGTTTAATTACGACTCAATACCAGCGCAGTTAATCGAAAACAACAGGCTGATAGGCATAAATGATATCATAGAAACATGTAATTTGCGCTAAAATTACATTGATAATTTATAAAGACAGGTGTGTAAATTATACTATGAAACACTCCTTAAAAAAGTAAATTACAGTAACATGTCAAAACGATAAAAAAGGGGCTTCCGTCACCAATCTTAACCGTGGTGGAACAGTACCATTGACTCTCTCTTCAAAGATGTGTGTGAAATTAAACATGCATTTCTAAAGTTTAACAGTACCACACCAAACTAACTAGAATACAGGTGCCTGTATATATTAAAGCAACGTCGCTTTGATAGGGAAATTAAACGATATAAGCGGCAGTTTGGAAGGGACACACAAATTGAACTGGAAACTATATGCAGGGAAAAAAAACAAAAACAATTTTGGTGCGAAATTAAGGCGCTAAGCCCTCGACGAGACCCTACAATACCAATGGAAACATTCGAAGAAGACTGTAACATAGTAACCGAAATAAAAAGTGTCCTTAAAGTTTGGGAGAGAGAATAACAAAAACTTTTTGACAAAGTGGAAGCACGCGAAGGCGCAAACTTGGATTAATAATTTTACGAGGAAGTAAAGATGTTTAAGTTTGAACTCGAACAACAGGTCACATAGGCTAAAAATTTTAATGATGCTGAATCGAACCCGATGCTTAACGCAACAATAAGCGTGAATGAGGTAATAAAAGCAATCAAACTGCAAAAACGGTAAAACATGCGTAGAGGTCTTTAAAAAATGAAAGTTCCTACCATCTGCTCTACTTACTGTTTAACAATTTTTTGTTCTGGGATAACGCCCTCTATAAATGGTCCGCGTCAATAATCAAGCCAATCCAGAAGAACAGCACGTGCGACCCGTGTTCCGGCCGTGAGCAAAATATTCCCGAGTGTTCTTAACAACCGTTTTACGCAATACCGTGACCTGAACGAACTAATTGTCGATGAGCAAAATGGCTTCCGCAAACTTAGATCTTGCACCGATCACATATTCACATTCTGTTCCTTCATTTACGACAGAAAGGCAGAGGGACTAGCAACGTGTACATTTTTCATTGATATGATGAAAGCATTTTACAGGATGGACAGGGATTGTCTGTTAGCCAAACTATTAGCAATAGGTGTAAACGGACGCTTCTTTCACACCCTACGTCATCTTAACAGCTCTTCGAAAGCGATGGTGAATATTAACAATCACAACCGACTACTTCAACATCGAATGCTTGGTCGAGCAGGGAAACATAAGTTCATCGATGTTATTTGGACTCTATATAAATGATCTGACTCTTGAATTAAAGAAAATAACTGTGATATAATGATCAATGAGGAAATTTTAATTATCCTACTTTACGCGGACGACATTGTAACTTTAAGCGGGAGCGAGCAAAATGTTCAAAAGGTGCTGGATAAAGTCGATGCATGGTGCAAAAGCGCATGAAAATAAATCCTTTAAAACCGAGCTTTATGCATTTCCGAAAACAAAGTCAGCAACAAACACCGTGTACCTTTAACATCGGAGAACACGCTGTAAACTTAAAGAACAGTTATAAATACCTCGGGTGCATTTTATCAGACACGATTGACTTCTCCGTCACCGCTAACACACTTGCGGAAACGGCAGGCAGGACTCTCGTTGGGATTTTAAATAAAGCTAATACAATAAATGGACTTACGTTTACCGTATACAACAAACTTTATTACAGCAGTGGTATACCTGTGATGGATTATAGTTCAGGGGTTTGGGGATACAAAACATACTCGAAATGTGACACTATACAACAAAGGGCGATTCGAGCCTCTCTAGGTGTTCAGTAACACGCATCGAAAATATAGTAATTAATGTCGACGTGGAAGGAAGACTACTACCGCAAGACACCATATAGGGAAGCTACGCCTGTGTGACCGCCTTGTTAAGATGCCAGACGCTATGCTAACAAAGGGGTTATTTATTTGGGACTACTCTCACAAAAAGGGCTGGTACTCCGACATTTAAAACATCTTTGACTCACTGAACCTCCAGCACTTCTTTGCATCTAGATCGTTGGGCAACATCTCACTAGATAGTCTACTCAGTCGGGCCATCGAACACTATAAGACTATTCAAAACCCAGCCGAAACTCAGAACATATCGGTAAATAAAACATCGGTATGAATGCGAAAACTACGTGACAATATGTGCCTCCCGAAACACCTCAGATCGTTTATTGCACAGATCAGAACTGGAACCTTTCCACTACGCATTGAAACCGGGAGATTCCGACAACTGAAGGCTGAAGAGAGACTGTGTTTACTTTGCAAGGAACCAAATAAAATCGAATCCGAGTACCACATCTTATTTGAATGTTCCTGTTATACAAACCTTAGACTTATGTTTCATAAGTCCATCGTTACGATAATATCAGACCTCGTATGGATTATAGTGACAGACTCAAATGCCGGATTAATGAGTGATATTTAAATTTGCTTTATTTATAAACGATTGCTACTTAAAACGAGAAAGTATACTGTGTGTGATGATATGAATTTATTACGGCTATTATATAAAATTGTACATGACACTTATAAATACTATATCCTCTATCAAATCAGTGATTAGTTTACTATATACTGTTTAACAGGCATAAGACGGCTTCTCTCATCCATGTCTGATTAGCGACTCGTAAGCCATTTGCATTGCTTGGTAGTTCTGTTTGATTTGAAATTGTATATTGCATGTAGAACTATTATATTTATGTACTATGTGTAACTTAAATAAAATATGAAACTACTGTACTCTGAAAATACTTATTGTGAAATACAAATCGCGCAGCAAAGCAGCTGGGCTATTAATTAGCAACCTTAATAACGGCCGATTCCTGATGTGACGGTAGAAAAACAGAAACACCCAATTCCTTTTTTTTATAAAGTGATCAATAGAACCATTATTTCATTACGTAAAGCATACAAACATGTTAAAAACTAATTGTTTTATTGTAATATGCATATGAATTCATTTCAATATTGTTCCATAATAATATATAGAAGGCTGGTTATTGAGAAAAAATAGTGACAATCGGAAATAATTTATCCATATTCGCCTAACAGAAAACAGAAAAAAGGTATGTTTTAATAATGTTCTTTATTATTGTGTTTGATATATGTTTAATCAATACTTGTCTTACTATTTAAACCACATTTTCGCATCGATGGCAAACATTGTCGGGATAAAACATAATAAAAAATCGATAAACGTTGATAACACAGTATTGCTTTCAAGATGAGGAAACAAAATCTATCGAAATACTTTAGTGTCACGAAAAGACGGAAATCGTTTCATTATCTAACCACACATGTTTACCGTACTCGGTCAGTCGGCTTGGAAATCGTTATTGAAAGACTGAATAGGCTACCGAAAATCGACAGTTTGCTATAAATAACACTGTTTGACTTCAATTTTTTTTTATCGGAAATTATTATGCTAAGAAGTTCCATTTTTGTATAAGAAACACAGAGATATTTAAATACCCGCGTCATGCTGAATTGGGTGTTATGCCATATGCTGCCAGCGTAGCTGTAGCCTAGCCTGCGAACCTCTCAATCTGGTCAGGATATTCCTAATGAGACCACGAAACCTTCCGTGATTAATAGATGAGCTCAACTCTTGGCCAGATTGCGCAATTAAGCAAACTGGGCTTGAGCAACAAGTACGCTAGCCGAATCGCCATAAGACCCATTTTCGCATGACGCGGCTCTGAAAGTGTGATTTGAATGTGCCTTTAGAAAACTTCTTGCAAATGAAACATTTAAATACCATATAATTCGATTGTGTATAAAAATAAATCATATTAAGCCATATGAGGACACATATGATGTGATCTCTTTTAAAATAGTGTTTATTTACGAAAATGTACGTGTGATTTGAATATACATGCACATTATAACACACATTTCATGCGGTAAATATGCGACTAAAAAGTTTCAAAAACAACATTTATTAAAAACTTTTTTCTAATTTAATTATTGAAAAAAAAAATTTTATTCAAACTTTATTTCAAAGTCAGGATATTATCTATTAGCGTTTTCGATTGCCAACGGCGATTTCAATTGAAACTGTAAAAGATAAGAACGATTGTAATGTCGAATTCTACTCATGAATAGCGCGCGTGTTGAAACAGAACAGGTATTGCAACTAAATACTGAGATGCAAGTTAGAACAAGTAGTATTTTATGATGAAAAATTTCAATCGAAATTAATGCCCACGATGAGAAGGTATTGACCCATTGAAACTCTGGTAAAACATACGTCAATTTACGTGTTATACATTGCAGTTGATGGTACGTTCGTAAATATTTATGGTGATGTGAGAGAATGTAATACAATGCTCGTTGATACTACTACCTTTATTATTGTTATTATGCTGTGGTATATTTTTTATAAGATTTACACAAAGCGACATGTACGCTAATGTATAGAGCAAATTAGCCTATGATGTGGGTCGTCATCGTAACGCTGAAACTTGGCTGCTACCTTTCCTTAGCGGATTCGACTTATAATTAGTGTACGTCGAATATAAGAAATAGAACAGAACAGAAAGTGTATTCATATAACTTGAACAATTCCAGTTCTTCGTTATGTATACAAAACTGACAACATATATGCAATAAGCACATGCATAGTAATGCGAAAGTGTCCAAATTACATGACTTCATTAAGAAGTGGGGGATAAGGTCGATAAGCCGTGTTAAGCTATACAGGATTTTAATTCTACATCATTCATACTAAATCTGATTACCGTAATTACTCTAAGTTTTCGGACATTCAAAAATAATTTATATTTTTGTGTCCGTAAATTTAGATATGGAAAACAAATCAGGTGAACATTTAGAGACAAAAATTAAATGTCCGAAAATTATAATTATATTGAAATAAAATCAATAACTCAATGCACAATAGTGTTTCTACTTTAAATTAAAAACAACTCCACAGCTTTGCTTACTCTTGCCTGAAATGATACAGAACAAAAAAGTAAAAATACTGCTTCCTTATTATGAAGATATCATTGAAACTGCTGTTGGGTACGTCTCCCAGGTTTTATTACCTTAATCCGTTTGTAAAACCCATGATCAAAGTGTCACAAGATAAGCGAATACAGTGCCGAAATCTGGTAAATTAGTGCTGTTTAATATACTGTCCGAATATTTAGAGTCATTGATGATAGACTAAAACGCGCATGTCTGAAAATTATAATTCACGACAAATATTTTTTTGGTCAAAAAGGGGGTGTCTGAAAACTTAAGTGTCCGGAAACTTAAAGTAATTACGGTACACTGAACGACATCGATGATCATCAAAAGAGCATAATTCTTATCAGCAATTTATCATTAAGTCTGTACATATTTGTGGATAGATGTATATTCTTTGTGGACTTAATTCATTTCAGCGTCGCTTTAAGTTCGCGTTAAAGGTGGAGATTTATCTTGCTGTTGAATATCGGAATAAGTGAGTATACGCCAGTACAAAGGATACAGAATAAACGGATGTTAATGCACTACCTGCAATTTAAACTGTTGTAAACATACCGTCGGCAGATGTCACGTCACCATAGCTTCATAAAGCAAGAGCACAAAGGATCGAAATTTTAACTTTTGTAATTGTTATGCACACAATAATATATGGTCCTTTTGTCCAAGGATGACTTATGATATGGCATAAAATAAATTCACTTTTAGTAAAGTAGCAGAATTTCATTATGTTGTATATGGGCAATTTAGGTGCGATTTAAAAAAAATGATAAAGTGTGGACAAATACCATTTCTTACACGTGTGAAAGGATCATCTCATTCTTCACGCATGAATTGTAAGTCCATATCAAATAATTTGTATGAATAGATTTAGGCCATACTTAAATAGAACCAAACAACCTTTTTTTCCAATGATGAAAGTGAACTTTCCATCTTCCCGATAAATATGTACTGCGCTGTACCATCATAATTATAATTTTCAAATTGGATGCTCAAAAATATAAATTGTTACAATACAAACATTTCCAGGGGATCTGACTATTCAGTGTTGTGTTGTTTTTGTTCGTTTGGTTGTTTTGATTTAATTTAACGGTGATGATGATGAAAATGATGATAAAAACACGATGATGCTGTAGTTGTTCTCAAATGAGTACATCAGCCCAGCATCTTATCGATGTGACATAAATGCATCATAAAAAATCTTCTTTAATGTTTTTTTTGTAGATTGGTATCAGTTAATTCATATTCCCTTTTTTGTGCAAATGGCTTGCGGCTTTCTTCGCAGATATTACGTTATCACTACAAAATAAATAAAATAAATAAATAATAAAAACATACTTTAAATTTAATCATTGAATCAGCAAACCGATCAATCAATCAATATATTATTAAATGTACTAGTTAATTAAATCAATTAATTAATTGAAGGTTTTTTATGTTGATGTATTAAAACGAGCCTTTTTGTTTCTGTTAGTTTGTATAGAATCTCAATTGTATCTAATATTTTGTAACATCAAGTATAAACAATAAGAGTGGTACAAAAAGAACTTACATCGCTACATAAGGCGGTGGTTTATTGGCTTGAATGCTACAAAAATATTTAAGGAATACAAAAATTGCTTCGGCTTATGTAACTGTTATAAAGTACAAAAACTTGATGTTAAAATTTCGTTATGTATTTTAAATTAGCACTTTAAAGATTAGTGTTCTGATCGTGAAAATAACGAAATACATTCCTTATAATGGAATCAATAAAACATTGTCATTAGAGAATTTATCAAACAAGTCCTAAGTTCCATAAGAAAGAAGTACTGCGTAGTGCTATATATCTCGCAATATTGAACATTCTATGATTATTAAACATTTGTTGAAATCATTTGAATATCAGTGCCAAAATGACATCCCATATACTCACACGGAGACTTGGTTTCCCTTCTTCTTGTCGATCACTATGCACGCTGTGATGATGGCAAGTACCTGTTTTTGTAATCATGTGCGTGATTTATAGCCTTGTAGAATTCAGGAAAGTCAAACAAAAAGTAGGATACATCTTTTTTATCTATTATTTTAATGCATCAAACAATACGTATTATTTTCAAATATGATATCTATAAAAAATGTACTGTTTAAAAAATTATGACATAAACTATTATTTTTAAAAGAAAGCTTTACATTGGTGCCTGTTATCGTGTAACCCTAGGCTTTTTCATTGTCAAGCGTCTTATTGGTCCATCATCGACCAATGTAATTACTAAGAATTATTCATTATATAATCCCCGGTTATATACTGTACTGATAACTTACCTCTGCGACGATGGCTACACCTCCTGCCACGATGGTCACGAGGCTGTACATGTCAATGTAGAACTTGACTCGTGTATAGCATCCCTCTGTGTAGAAGTTCTTTGGCACGGTCGTGCACGTTGCGGATGTGACGTAGACGGCTACGGTACTGGATGTGACACCTTGGCAACAGGAGGCGGGTACTCGATCCGTTCTATGATTGATAATGAAAAAAAGATATACATGAGGGAAATATCACTACATGACCAGTGATTTTAAATTAGAAATGCATGCTTGTTTGTCTAGGTATTTGTTTATTGCAAAGAATTTAACATTTAAGTATACGCTGTTGGAACGTTTTGGTACGTCCGAAAACAAATGAAACAAGATATATGGAGTTGATACATGTATTACTTAATATGTAGAGCTTGTTCTAAATATACAACAGCGGTATCAAGATTATTGGTAACACACCTCTTCAATTATGTGGGCACTATAAATTATATCATCATACCACCGCATTGATATCTGCCTGATATAACGTTGCCTTATATATTTTTTATATCATGGTCAACAGGAATATCTTATATCAGTAATGTGTAGATGATGGTCATATTACTCGGAGTCAACTGTAAAGTAATCATTTTTAGTAAAATCGAATCAGATTCAACAAAACAAGCAATTTGATACCAAGATGTAATATATTTTAAACACAAAATGCAACAAAAACAGCAAAAAACATTTCTTACAAATATTAAGCTCGCGTGCGTATGACGTCATTATTAACACGTCAACCGACAAAAGTCATTCTTTCCCGCTAAAACTGCAGCTTTTAAGCGATTTATTCATTATTTCTTTAAAATCGGGGACGTTCATGTATGATCAACAGAAAAACAGGTTACTGCCTGATCTTTTTGTAATAAATCAGGCTCGGCACGAATAAAATAACAGATCGGCAAGCCTCGCCGTTATATTATACTAAGCCTTGCCTGATATATTACAAACAGATCACGCAGTAACCTGTTATTCTCTATATCTACAAAATAATATATTTGGGATAAACCTAAGCATTATTAATAACCTTTATCATAATACCGACCACGCATTTCCATCATTTAAAATAACCACAATACTACGGTACTATTTGTTAACAAGATATATTAATACATTTCAGAAAAAATCACAAATAAATATTTAGAGAAAAAAAAAACAGCAAGAGGAAATGAGGTATTTTAAAAGGAGTTTTATACACTCTATGGTGAGGGAAGAGGTTCTGAGCTTGCTGACAAAGGCTATTTGGGAGCGACCAAAATCCGTTGGCTGCACCCAAATAGACTGTGGTAAGGTCCTTCTTGTCAATCGAGGCCCTCCCACTGATTCTGCTATAATTGCTGAGGTGTGTTCTAGACATCCGCAGAAAAGGGATATACCTTCTGTCTGGACTGAGTTGTTGATGTAGCTGTTTGTTGCTTCGTAGCCTCTGATTCTGCTTTCCAGATCAGAATCTAATTGCTTGCCATAAACATTCAGCGAGGAACTTGTTCTTACATGCTTACGGAATTTATATTTCTTCTTAATCAACATTAAGCCTTCTGGCATCTCTTCCTCCCTCCAAACAACTCTCACCAGGGTCCACATCCGTTTCTGTAGTCTTGGGCAAAGTTTGTACACTTTGTATGTGATTCCACAAGACGTCGGAGCCGACTGAGCATTTGCCTTCCTGACACCATTCATCATTTCCTTTCAGGTGGGTTCCTTCTTTTAATAAGGGAGATGGTGGCCGCACCTCCACAATCCTGTGGAAGCTACTTAGACGACTTAAGCAACTTACTTGTAGGAGCTTATCTTTCTCCTCTTTTGTACCTTTGAGGTGCCTGTAAGGTAATCTGGTAAGGGTTTCCAAAAAATGCTCTCCATCTCCGTACGTTTATCTTCCTATTATTTCGTAATAGATTATCCACTCTTCTTAACCTCTGGTTATTCTGGCGCGTAAATTGCGCGTATTCCTTACTGATCCTTGCTCGCTGGCGCGTTTGAACTGCCTTTGAATGGTCCTCAGCTCAATATGGTGACGCTGTATCTCTTTTTTCTCTCATATTTGGTTTCAAATGGCTTATTGATTGGATTATGCTAAGCCGGACTAAAATGCTCGTAGACAACCGCAAAAGTGATGGCTGGGAGTGCTTGAGTGTTCTATAAATACTGTCATGCAAGACACATGCAGTATGGTATCATGGTCATCATTGAGCTTTGTCCATGCCTGCTTATGGTTCCGCCGCGACCACTTCACAATTTCTATCCTTCTTTCCTGTTTATTAATCGATGCTCCTTTGGCTTGGCTATATCATTACTTACGCGTTGATCCGATATCTGCTTCTCTTCGACTTTAGCTTCTTCTATGGATCTGAATCTTGGCATAGGAGATCTATCAAACCATAGTCCATGCCATCATCTGCCTCATCCATTACTAGATGATCATCAGTACGGTCATGTCCTACGTTACATAATTATCCTGCGTCTCACGAGATGTTGGGTCTCACTCTGGGTGTCGTAATTTCTGTTTCATCTTACGACACTTTATCCAGCCTTAGTGACCTTTCAATACGTTCCAAATCTTGCAGATCGTGATACAATAACAGCTTTGTAAGCTGTCTTCTCAGTCAGTGTCAATTAATTGCATATTATATGGCTTTTCATATTCTCTCGGTTATAAATATCTCTTATATGATTATAATATAAGAAATCTAGGTGAAAACCTTTTAAGCCAACTCTTCTAGAACAAAATGTGTTTGCAATAAGTCTTTTACTACATGAAAATAAAATATGCCTGGAGGTTTTACAGCGACAACACTATGCAAGATAGAGAAATCAATATTTCTTTCGGAGTTATAAAAGGTTTTAGTACTTTAAACAAGCTTACCCTCCAACCCACGATGTTGGAAGCTCGGTGAAGTCATTGTTAGTTCCACCGTCCGCATACAGGGCATTTACTCCGCAACAGCGTGCCTACAAATATTGAATAATGATGTGTGAAGCATCTTCTTAGACAATTAAATCCTTAGAGTTAGCATTTATGTAATCATTGAGGTTTTGAAAGCATGCAGTTCCTGTGTAATGTGTAAAACTAATATTAGGGCTTGGTTATCAATACAACTTTGTAAATTTTTGGCATGAACACTTTCTTTACACAATCTGAGTACGTAATTGGAACATTTAAACGTTAAACATATTATGCTTTATAGATGTGTAATCGGTAAAACACTTTAAGTTTTTTACTTGCAAGGATATTATTTAAAGATACTCAATCTTTATATTATCCGACATTGGCTGATATATATCGTTTAAAAATGGCAATCTTAAACATTTCACAAATTTTGGTTTGAACCCTTCTCACTATTGTGGTTTTTGACTTTTTATTTACATTTTAAGGTACAAAACATCAATGTTAACAATCCATTTAACATTTCAGACTCAAATGTGTATTCAATTAGAAATAGGCAAACGATCACGTGAAAGATACCGTAACCAAACACGTACGCATTCCTCAACAGCATTCAGATGACCAGCGCAATGTAAACCAACGGTGTTTTTTTAAAGACAATACAAACACTCATCTGATTTAAGACGGCTTTAAATATTTCATGTATAACCATTTAAATGTATATCGTTCGAAAAGTAAGCGTATATTTGCAATGCTCTTTTGTACAAACCTGATACACACGCAGTATCTTTAAGATAATTCGAATGTTTTTTTAAGTTAAAGAGTTTGAAAATAATAATAGCAGGTTGCTTCAAAACGTTGACTTATTTAGCTGGCAATCGTAAAAATACCACTATTTACATCTTTCAAACGTATAGCTAGAAAATAATAATTTGAGTGTATATATTTTAATGTATTAAGAAAAAGAAAGTATTTATTATTCTACAATATTCTACAATATATTTTGGATCAAGAACTTGTTTGCATCCGTGATCGAGATAGCGCACAAGGGAAAGTCGAAGAGGTGATTGTTCATGCCTCCATGAAGAGAGTGTTCCAACCGCTGGATATTTCGTCCGTGGCCGTGGGTCCGTCATAACCCTTGAGAAGGTCCAACATCTGTCCTCGCAGCCAAAGGTCCGCCTATGAAAACAACGGAGTCAATACTACAAACAACTACTAAATGATGTGTGATGCACATCATACAAGTTCTTAGCTATATGTATTGTATTCTAATATGGTCTTGTCATATTGCGTTTGTGATTTGCATTCCACATTAGATATTGTGCCCACAAAGTTCCGGTTGATAGTAATAGTACATATCTCTGTATTACTTCATTACAATTGGCAACGCACATGTGGTATTGAAACAAATAGTCAATAAGAAATTATTGCAAAATAATTCTTTCAAAATGAGAAATCAAATATTATTCAATACTATTAAACTATAAAACGTTTTATTATTCGTCCGGTACAAACAATTACACGTATTTTTTTTTTAAAAAAGGTTGTATTATAACGACATGCAATGTTCTAGACGGCATGCTTTAAATATATGCCTCGCTCTGTGAGAATAAGGTCTAAAGCATGTGCGTAAAGTGTCGTCCCAAATTAGCCTGTGCAGTACGCAGTGGCTAATCAGGGACAACACTTTCCGCTTTAATATGTGTTTTTCGTTTAAAGGAAGTCCCTATTTACCGAAAATCTAGTTTAAGTGGAAAGTGTCGTCCCTGATTAGCCTGTGTGGACTGCAAATGCTAAATTGGGACGACACTTTACGCACATGCATTATGCCCAGTCTCTCAAAACAAGACACATATAATAATAAATCGCACCTTGGTCCTCACGCTGAGCCATAGTCCTATCACCATTCCCTCCAGGATAATGAAGATCACGGCCAAAACAATAAACTGAAACAGATATGTAGTCGCCAATATCACTGGCGTGCAAGTTTTACATCAGTTTCAACTTTGAATGACTGTGTCAAAAAATAAGTATATAAAACGGGTTTGTACGACTGTGTAAAAAAAGTGTGTATTTCAACAGAGTAGTTTTATTTAATCGCAACTCAACCAAAACATTTAACAAAAATACATACATACTTCGTACTCTTCATCGGGGCTGTTATACAAATTGAAGCTATAATAATGATTAGAACACATTTGCAAATTAACCATCCCAAACACATTACTATGAAAAAGAATTCAAAAAGGATTTTACATAAAGGCCAGAGCGTAGAAAAAGGATGATACCCAACGGACTGCTTAGACCACGTGACACAACCCCGCTGCCAAACACAACATACCATCCAAAGATGAGAATATCAAACACATGTATTTCAACGTTGTCATCAATCAGCATGACAACAGGAACGTAAATTAGATATATCTAACGTCGTGCTAATAACGAAGATGCATTAAGGGTTCGATAATTAACAAAAATGTTAAATGTAGTTCGACCTTTATCCAACAAATTATCATTTTCATGAAACGCAAAGAGATGCAAACGCTGAATCAATATCACTAGAGCAAAGAAAACATAAAACAATCTTCATAACACCAGACCGACTAGAATTGAAAGATATTGAACACATACAATGTAAAAATCTATACAATACATTTATCAATCAAAGTTTTACTGGACAATAGAAAGCAAATAACATTAAGAGAGAAAAAAACAAGGCAAAGATGTATACCATCTTAAACACATAATGCAAACGCAATAAAGAGCAAGAACATGAATGCAAGTGATCTGACTGACACATTATTTATCATAGCAAAAATTGTGAAATACAACACAAAGAAAAAAAACTAAAAAAATATTTACGCACTGGCTTGAGCTTAATCCGTGAAGCCCATACCGCACATCCTTCCTATAATAATAAAGATAAACCGTCAGAAAATAAAATAATTGGAGGAACATACCACCCAGAGGCATCCCTTGATGGCTTTTAATGCACCACACATTCCCAGCATTGAAACCATGATCAGCAGGCCGCCCATCCCCATCATCATATAGGACAGTGCGTCACAGGTGATCCCCATTGGTAAGGCACTGTAGAACGAGAATTGAAAGATACGTTCGTTTCGTGAAACGAGGAATACATTAAGCATTATTATTTTAAAGGAGCAAACATGTATACATGTAATTATGAGTTTGTGTTTGTTGAATCTCGTTTGAAGTTTGATACCTGATGGTATGTTAATATATTTAAATATATTTATTATATACAATTGTATACGATGCTAAATATGATATGTACTGATTACCTTAAAGGGGCCTTTTCACAGATATTATTGAAGTTTTTCATTAAATGTTTCATTAAATGTTTTATATTGGTTAATGTAAACTTTGGATCTAAAATTTTTAAGTATAAAAAAAAACAATAATAAAATTAAAGAAAGATAAAAAAGTAACCCTCAAATGGGCTCCAACCACTGACACCTGAAGTAAAGATCTATCTCTTAGACCACTTGGTCATCCGTGCTCATGGAATTAGTGATGCATTTGATACTTTATCAAAGCAATCCTCGTAGTATCCCAAAATTATGCAAAATATAACGACAACTACAGAACTCTCAAAATTATTCAATCGTTTCGCGTTGCAACGCTTTATAATTTTCAGGTTTTAAACTGTAAAAAGATGCATATAATGGATATTTTAGAGCCTGGTAAATATTCAGTATAACTGTTTCCTCACAACTATCATAACTACATCGAAAATTTACGAATCTGAAAAAAAAATGTTTTATAAGTTTTACAAAACGTGAAAGACCCCTTTAATAAAGTATTATTATTAAAACGGTAGATCGGTATAACATACCTGTATTGAACTGTGTTAAACATTGTGACCACGCTTTTGTCCAAGAAACCGCTGTTAAACTTGAAGAAAAGTCCAGACGCCAGAAAGGCCCCTCCAGCGAGCTTCAATTTATAAAACCATGCATGTAATATAGTTCGCTACGCATAGATGATTTATCATGTTTTATAATACATAATAACATGTATGTTACGTATTCTGCGAAAAACAACGGATAGGTATATATTTAGCTATTCATTTAAAAAAAAAATATGATTGAACATGTTTTTAATGGCATGTTATAGTTTCTCTACAATTATGTAACATATGTTTTCATTAAAGCAAAGCGTTCGTTTTGATGCATTTTATTAAACCGCTCTAAGACGTATGTTTTTTTTTATCATTTTAAGGTATACACATACACACCAATAAAAACAACAATTAAAACATATCTAGTTATTAAACGACATTCATCAAATGGAGCATATTGTATGTCTGGCTTTTATTATTGAACGTATAGTTAGATTTGTAAGAAGTACTTACAAATATCAGGGTAGTGACGAAGATAAGAAGGTATCGGGAACATTTCAATCCCTCCATGTTCTGTTCTGTGAGGAAATGTAATCTTAATTATACAATTTTAATTCTAATAAAATCTAGCCTGTATCATTCTGCATATTTAGATAAAATCAACTAGACACAACGGGGAAAGCTACTTTAAATAGTGTACACATCATGTTGATACATATTGAAACGACAAATATGACAATTACAAAAAATAAAAATAACATAACAATATTTTTAATAAGTATTATAATAAAATATGTATAATCATAATTATAATAACACTAATAGTAATAAAAGTAATCATCATCATCATCATCATCATCATCATCATCATCATCATCATCATCATCATCATCATCATCATCATCATCATCATCATCATCATCATCATCATCATCATCATCATCATCATCATCATCATCATCATCATCATCATCATCATCATCATCATCATCATCTTCATCATAATCATCATTATCTTCATATTCATATTCATATTAATAATATTTTTATTTTATTATTATTATTATCATTATTAATATCATTATTATTATCATTTGTATTATTATTATTTGTATAATTATCATTATTATTATTATTATCATTATTATTATTAGTATTATATAGTTAATAATCATTTACGTACATACAGGCTTTAATATATATTAATCCTTAATAAATGTAGAATAACCAAACACAGCATCAGGTTTCTTTCATCGAAATATCAATTAAATCATGATCGCCATCAAGTATTGCTCTTTCATCGGCGGTCAGGCGATAAGGACAAGTTTTTGTTAGCAGCCAATGAATAAAAAAATATTGGTCGTCGTTGATGTCATATTTCACACTTGGTAAACATATGTTTAATTCATGCAAAGAGAAATAGGTACGAGGTATGATTCTCTCATTTCATTTCAATATAAGTATTGAAATCAAGATAAATTGAAATTCTGTTAACACTGTAAAAGAGAACAATGTACATTGAATGTGCATTTGTTTGGTGTTCATTTGATCATGGATTCTTTCTTTGACATATGATAGATTTTAATGGGAACGTATTTGAACGAAAAATGAGACTGGCTTACAATGGAGATGTTGACGTAGATTTGAATCGATCGATGTTAAACGATTGTGTGCGATGAACTGCAGTCTATACCCCTATTACCGAAAGAAAATATTTATTTACACAACACATTTTGACATATCTAACAATACTCTCCCATCACAATATTCACTTTAATTCATTAATAAGACCTGTTTACAGACATTTCGAATTTTTGAAAAGTGAAATTAAATATTATTACTTATAAAACTTGAACATTTAAAAATGTCGAAAAAAATTATAACAGAAAGAAAAAAACTGAAACGTTTTTTTTTAACAACAGATCATTACGGCTAAATCTAACACGTTATCACTTGAAAAGTCAAGGTTTGATAAAAATTGTATTTTACACGCTTTGATAACAATTACTGATAACAAACGTTTGAAACTCTTTACAATGCTATTTTGTAATATCCATGAAACAACCGGTATAATAATATTTAAACTCGGGATCGAATGGCAACTTTGTTGTTTGAATATTATGCGGGAATTGTTTGAATTGATGCCATGTTTTAACTAATGTTTTCTAAACTGCGAACAATTCCACAGATTGTAAAATGTGTTTATCTTATAGAAACGATATACATGTTTATGCAGGAAAATAAAGAATGTGAATGTGATATACAAATAGTTTAGTATGCAAGTTATACACGAATTATGCAGTTCCGATTTATTGCTGCGCCGAAAGAGCTACGTGTATATGAACACGACAAAGGGCATTATGTTCACCTCAATTATAAGTTTAAGGCCTTTACATTAGCACAACGCTTCACATGTTATTTAAAATATCAATTAAAACAGTTACACTTTAAACCTTCTATCTGCACATGATATACTCCACGGCCGTTAATCATGCGCGCCACCTCTTTTTTGAGATGCATCAATAACTGAGCTTATGTTACTTCCGAGGTGGCGCTTAGGCCGTGATGTTTTGAAATTTAACAGATAATTTCAGAGGGAGATAAGGTTTTATATGTTTTTTTTAAACATATTTCGCATTATTTAAAAAATCGGCCAATGTATTGCGATTAAGCGAAGTAGTAGTAGTAGTAGTAGAAAAAGTAGTAATAGAAGTAGTAGCAGTAGTAGTAGAAGTAGTAGTAGTAGTAGTAGTAGTAGTAGTAGAAGTAGTAGTAGTAGTAGTAGTAGTAGTAGTAGTAGTAGTAGTAGTAGTAGTTGTTGTTGTAGTAGAGTGGTAGTAGAGGTAGTTGTAGTAGTAGCAGTAGTCGTAGTAGTTATTGTTTTTGTTGTTGTTGTTGTTGTAGAGAATTGGTAAATTATTCATATTATAACGGTTAATTAAGTTTAAAACTATTAAGTTTAAAAATATGTGTCTTTATAGCCAGTGAAACCTCTTAATAAATCTTAATAAATGCATGAATTCTTTAGTTTGTTTTCGTCTATGCCAAATATGGGTACTGAATAGTTTCAGCACGTTGTTAATCATCATTGTTGTTCAGCATCACAAAATTGGAAAAATAAACACGTGTTAATATGGCATTATTTCCTATGCTAATGTGTAAATGTTCGGATATCGACTACATGAGTACCTCACTTCACCACTTTAACCGGTATACCTTTTCCCCCGTGGCTCTATAAGTCTCCCCGTGCTTTTCCCCTTGCAATAAAAGACACCGGTTAATAACCTGAAGTAGGTTGCACACGGAAGGAATTCATTTGGCTAAAAAGCTATCATCCTTGGCAGCTCCCCCTATCTTCCAGCGCGTGATGTGCACTATGCGGACAGTAAACTCCGATGACTGTCTTAAAGCATTTCAACCTAGAGAGGACGTGGCATTCGATTTTCGTGAACTTTCATTTTGCTAGCGGGTGTGATGATTCGACCACTTCAAGCGATACATTATTCGGATAGGATAACTCAATTTGTAAGTTTTGTTTCTGTATTACCTGTATTGTTAAGTTCGAAGTTAACAAAATAAAATCCTTGTTATGCCCCCGGATCGAAAGGGGGTATATTGTTTTTTGCCTGTCAGTCTGTCATTGTACGTGTGTGTCCAAAAACTTATCATTGATCATAACTTTTGCAATATTGAAGATAGCAACTTGATATTTGGCATGCATGTGTATCTCGTGGAGCTGCATTGTTTCCGTGGTGAAAGGTCAAGGTCATCCTTCAAGGTCAAAGGTCAAATATAATGGCTTCATAGCGGTGCAGAAGGGGGCACTGTTTCACAAACACAGATCTTGTTGGTAAAGAGTTTACGCTAAACATACTTGCTGCATACATTAATCCATATTAACCAATGTTAAAAAATTGCAACGTCAATTGTCAGTATGCAGCTTAAATCTGTATGGATATGCTTATTATTATTGTTACTTACATTTTAAAGAATTTTACATAACGTTACTAGGGTAATATTTACGTTATAGCTATATCTATATATCGTCCACAACTTTATCGGCCGTGCATACCGCACCATGCTAACTTGGTCCCTTCCGTTAAGTAAAGATGTATTGACAAATGCAGTTCTATGTACTACAAACTATTAGACACATTTCAATTAAAATACACGTTGATTTGCAGGTTTTTTTTAACACATATAATGGTAAAGACCTTATGTTGTGTAATTCGGCAATGTTATCCCCGGCATTCTTTTACATCTTGAAATGTTGTGTTGGAAAATATATCGGTGGTCCCAATTTAAAATGACGAACCTACATTTTTGGCATTTCGCGATTTTGATACTGTGCAAAGCGTGAAATCAATGCACATATACCCCCAAAACAACAAAATAGTTAACCAATCGCAACAGCTCCATAAAGTCACGTGATGTAATGACGAACCGCAATTGCTTGAAGTCAAAATAACGAAGCTGAAAAAAATTGTTACGTCGGCATTTTGCGCGCTTATTAATATATTAAATATATTAATAAGATCCAGGGGTATCAGACCTGGATTCCCAACCGGAATCCGTCGCTTATGTGCCTAGTTTTCACACCAGGGTTCAAACCCTGAACCAAGTCGCTAACTTGGCGATCTCTCAGATAGGGGCTCAAATCTGAAATCCATGGCTTACATGGCAAGTGTTCAGATAGGGCTCGAACGGGGGATCCATAGCTAACAGGGATAGTGCTCGAACCCGAGCATCTAGTAAAATAAGGGGTACTAATTGTGATAAAACGGTAAAGATGAAAAGCCCGATCTTATTGGTTAAACTTAAATTAGTGGCCTCAACATAGTTAGTTGGTCCCACAAGTTATTTAGTTGAGGCAACAACTAATAAGTTGTGGGAACAAGTTATGAAGTTGTCGCCACAAGTTTCTGAGCTGAGGCCTCAACTTAATAAATAAGTTGTTCCCACAAGTTATTTTGTTGAAGGAATAACTTAATAAGTTAAATGAACAAATTACTAGGTTGAAGTTTTGGGAGCAAGTTATGAAGTTGTGGCCACAAGTTACTAAGCTGAGGTCTCAACTTAAACAGTTGTGGGGACAACGTACTTAGTTGTTTCCACAAGTTATTTTAAAAATTGTTCCCACAAGTTACTAAGTTGAGGCCACACTATAAATAAAGAATTGCGGTTGTCACCTCTGTTCCACCGTGTAAAACAGAAAAACACGCATTGCTTTGCTATATCTAACGGAAAAAATGGACAAATTTATTCTATTGAAACAAAATCTCTTACAATAAGCTGTCCAATTTGCCGAAACATCACATAAATGCAAGTCTAAATGACGAAGATACATTTTACAGCAGATTTATTAACTTAACGTCAAATTAGTTCCATACGAACATGGTTCATCATGCGACACTTTTAAAAATGTTTAAAATAATCTTTATTTGACTTTGTGCAAGAAATGTTTAACAAAAATACGTCTCCTGAAAACTTGTGTTTTTGTAGGTTCGACATTTTAAATTGGGACCATCGGATATACAATTGATTTGGGCACAACCAATTTAAATATAACATACTTGTATATATTATATTTTGATATTCTTAGTTATATAGCTGAGCATAATAATACTGTAAATATAACACATTTCGCATGTTTCTTAATGCCCCTGGTGACTTGTAGTAATGCTAAATGCAACTAACGCTCTCCATTTTCGAGATTGCATAGGTTACTGTATACTAAATATGTTTGTTGGGCAAAGCTGTACGCTCTAAAAACATTGAATTCGAAACCCATATTATTTTTGACAATGACTGTTGACACCGTCAATTTGTTGCACATGTGTAAATAAATGAAGTTGCTGTTCAACGCAATATAATTAATTCCCATTTAAGGCATTTAATAAATATAACGAACCTGTGCGCTAGTAAGAAAACCTATAACTTTATGTTCTTATTAGCTGAGTTAAGCCGTTACGAAACTCTTTGATTTGTACGGATCTTGGCTAGAAACACGACACTCTAATGGACGTACGAGAAAATATTCTACAATTAAAACGACAAGCGACATTTTAAGACAACAGGCACCATTCGAACATTATATTATCGCAAATATATTTGCCAGAAAGTAGCATCGAACATTTAGTTTCGTCTTAAATGTCTGAAAATGTCGTTTGCCTTTGTAATCTGTCGTGTACCGTGTAGCAACTCGCTTCGATTGTCGCATAGATAACAAGAAAATATAAAAATAATGCTGGTTCGGATTTCTCAAGATCACATAAAATATTCAAGTGGCGATATGGTACACAAACTACTACATTATTGCATATGATGCAAAATTAATATTAATATTTCATTTCATAAAAAGTTACTTGAGACAAATACTGAATGTTTTGGACTGAAAGCTGATTATTTTTAGTAATTGGAGTCATACTATTTGAATTTAAATATTTCTTATTAGTCAAATTACATAAAATTTAAGTTTTTCAAGAAAACTTTGTTTATCGCTCTAATCGAATAAGCAGAATTTGCTAACAAAGAATGCTAATAGAATATTAATCTGAAGAAAGAAATATGCGTTTGATGCTTTATATTTGTATCTCCATGAAAGTAAATACTAAACCCTCCGCCGTAACGATTTCACATACGTATAATTCATCCATTGTAATAATAAACTCGTGTTGCCAATTAGGGCATGACATAATATGTTTCAATCATGGCAAAAATCAAGTGTTTCTTAACGTGCTCGTGTGTCCTTCAAAACCAATACAAATCTCAATTTACAGGCCCATTCAATGGCCCTGGGTTTGCAGAAGGCGGAAAGAAACATTTGGGAGGTTTGCAGTTTTCCCAGAATTTCTTGTCCTTGGCCGCAGCTTTCCTCTCCCAGCAAGTGGTGGGCGGGCAGCACGCGCCAGTGATTGTTCGATAACAAGTATACCCTGATAAAAAAGGGGCAATAGATGTGTATAAGTGGTTCACCTCATAATATCTTTGAGACTCTAATATCAGCCAACTTCTTTAAATAGACCGTTTTAAAAAGACACGGGTTATATTTTACACATGTTTTACATTTATATGTCATATGTAGTTGTTGTTGTTTTTTTTAATTCAGAAAATACAGTTTTATTTATGATAAAAAGATTATGAAATAATTAATTTATTTTTATTTGTATTTCATTTCCGATTTATTTTAAAGTACAAAAGTAGTAAGATGTGTTATTGATCTATCCTGCGATCAATAATCATTACTATATTATTGCAACCATACTATGCTTCAAGCATATCTACCTCGTGTACAACCACATCGGTCCGTGCACACCGCATCGGGCTTGCTTGGGCCACGCCTGCATGTTCCATTTACTGTGGATAGATATGTATTCGCATTGACAAGTTCATGGAAATTACAGTTGATCATACATGTTTTTTTTCAAGCGATTCATTTATTCCTTCTTAAAATTATAAATAAATAAGTTAGTACATTTAAGCCTATTGAAATACTTTTAAAGATGCATAAATAAACGAACATAATTACAAAATAAGAAATTTAGAAAAGTACGTTCTGAGGATCGATCTTTTTATCCATTTAATTAAATCTCTGAATGAACCTTTCACTAGACATTTAATTTAACATTTAATTTAAATCCGTTTGTTACCGATGTACCCATAAAAGACCGAATTCCGTGATGAACTTTCCGTAAACGGATGAATATGAATACTTGAATCAAGAATAAATGAAATACCAAAGTTAAAAACTACCATTTAAATGCCAATTATTATCCATGCATGTATACCGTGACCGAATGAAACTAGATTGCCTTAAGCATGTTTAAGATTTATGTTCAACATCTTTAATTTTGATATTAACCGCGAGTCTTCAGGTTCCTCAGCGTGTAAAAATATGTTGTTGACACTTAACTGGTCTTTAGTTTAAATATGTCTTCGTATTCTCAACGTAAATGTAATATACTTTTCGATGCAAGCTCAATTTTGAGTAAGATATATCGTTATACTATATACACTGGCAATATTTCAAGCCAATTGCATCGGCAAATGGCCATTAAGAGACCCTTTCACGTTTCAATAAATTGATAAAATTGAAAACGATTGTTTCAGATTTTGTGCATTATGTTGTAGTTATGATATTTTCGAGGACACAGTAATGATGTATATGCATGTTTTGTTGATTTAAAGCCTAAAAAGTATAGAGCGTTACAAACGCAAAACAATTGATTAGTTTGGAGAATTCTGTTGCTATCGTAATATTGTGTGATATTATGAGGATTGCTTAAATAAAGTATAACATTCACTGCTTCCTATGAGAGTACGGAAGGCCGATTGATTGAACGCTTGAATTTTCCTCCAAAGGTCAGAGGTTCGAGCGCAGCTGATGATCACTTTTTTCTTTTTGTTATTTGTATTCTTGTTTTACTTGAGCTATATAGTTCCCATGTATACATTTATCAATTTAAAGTGTTTAATGACAAACTTCAATACATTCCAAAATCTCTTAAAAGATCTATTTAATTTATGGAATGCAAACAAACTGCAAACAAAAGGCGTTCGACAGCGTTGACCGGGAGTCCCTCTGGAGGCTTCTGAGGCACTACGGAGTGCCAGAAAAGATCACCAGCATCATCAGGAAGTCTTATGAGGAAATGATCTGCAGAATTATTCATGGCAGACAGCTCACGGATGCCTTTGACGTGAGAACTGGTGTGAGGCAAGGCGGTTTACTCTCACCTTTCCTGTTCCGGCTGGCCAAAGACTGGGTAATGAAGACATCACCGGAGCAGAAGCGGAAAGGAATTCAGAGGATACTCTGGGAACAGTTGGGAGACATCGCCTTTACCGATGATTTGGCTCTTCTCTCCAACACCCAACAAAAGATGCAGGAAATGACAAACATGGTGGAGGACAACTCGGCTAGACTGGGCCTCACCATCAACAGAGGGAAGAGCAAGGTGGTCAGGACCAACGCATCCAACAACACACCCATCATAGTCCGATGCGAGGCTCTGGAGGCGGTAGATAGCTTCACCTTTCTCGGCAGTATTCTGGACAACCAGGGAGGAACGGATGCAGATGTCAGAACCCACATCGGTAAAGCAAGTGCAGCCATCCATCAGCTGAAGAACATCTGGGCATCTAGCGCAATTGCCAATACCACCAAGATTAGGCTCTTCAATACCATCGTGAAGCCGCTATTCCTGTATGGAGCAGAGACCTGGAGGACCACTGTCACCACCATAAAGAAAATACATGTTTTCATCAACACCTGCCTTAGGAAGATCCTCAAGATCCACTGGCCAGACAAGATCCTCAACGAAGAATAATGGAGAAGAACAAACCAGCAGCCATTTAAAGAAGACATCCTTCAGCGACGTTGGAGGTGGATAGGCCACACCTTCGCAAGCCTGCATCCAATACGACAAAGCAATCCCTCATATGGAATCCACAAGGGAAAAGGAAGAGAGGGCGGCCTAGAGACACCTGGAGCCGTGACCTGGATGCAAATGCTAGGCAGATAGGCCAAACATGGGGGCAGCTGGAGAGACTCGCCGAGAACCGAGACGCCTGGAGGAAGCTGGTTGGCGGCCCAGATGGGACCACAGTTGAAGATGAGATGAGACGAAAAAAACTGTCCTTTTAAGCACATACAAGTTACAATAAGAGGAACAACCGTCATATAGTTGTTTACATAACACGGTTAAAATTCATTAAATAGCTAAAATATAACACACACACATGTTTTGAAAAAAGACATTTAGTTATAAATTCCATAATTGTTTAATAAATAGGCGAACTACTAAGAAAATAATTTATAATGTTTTTTTATGTTTCTTCTAACCGACATTGGTCCTGAAAACAAACGATATTAATAATTTTAATGGGGCACGGTAAAATTCTTATTAAGTGAAAAACAGTTTCAAAGTTGCTATTACATTTATTCTTACTCTCATTTGATTAGCGTTAATATACTTTTTCAGTATTAATCATATGTTTTGTGTATAGTATAGTATAGTATAGTATAGTATAGTATAGTATAGTATAGTATAGTATAGTATAGTATAGTATAGTATAGTATAGTATAGTATAGTATAGTATAGTATAGTATAGTATAGTATAGTATAGTATAGTATAGTATAGTATAGTATAGTATAGTATAGTATAGTATAGTATAGTATAGTATGAGTTCCTAGCAGTTATGTCACCGATCAGCTTTATAAACTTGTTTTCAATACACAGAATATTAATCTTAAAACAGAAAATGCGTTTGGTGTTTTATTTTCGTAGCTCTGTTAGAGTAAATACTAGAACTTTCTTTTGAACGTTCTCACTCAAATGTGATTCATCGATTGAAATAATTTATTCGTTTCTTTAATAGAAAAATACGCATACGAGATATGTATTAATAATTTTAAGGTGTTTAAAGATACTTCAACACTCCCAAATACGTTTATTCAATATAACATCTTCCACCAAAAAGTGTCATATGAAGGTTAATTTCAATAGGAGACCCTAAGTCAAGTAACTCTGGTGCTTAAAACTCGTTTCGCGACGTCATCTATTTTTGTTTTACGGCTGATCTCGACTTAGGATCGAATTCATTCGATTGGCCTTAATTTGCATTATTATGCTTTCTATTAGGTCCGCACTATAATAAAAGATAACGTGTAACTGAAAAATCATGGGAAAACCCAATTCTTTCATTGGGACAGTTCCATTCAGTTTTGTATTGCCCCATATACACTTTCATTGTTGACACTGACCGAAAACAAGCTAGCGTTAGCTCGTAAATGATCGGATAGCGTCGCTTGAAATTTTAATAAAATATATTGTCGTACAAATAAATAAAAATAATCGAGCATTGTGTATCTCGTAAGATCAATCTTACCAAATTTATAATGTATATATTAGGCTATTTCTATGAGGACAACACATTTGTGTTATTGATTAACTTCATTTTTACGAAGTATTCGTTAATTCTATTGCGTTTGTCTGTGTTTAATTGACACGCGAAAATGGTAGAAGTACATTATAAACATCACAAAGCATTATAAAAACAAAAGTCATTACTGTCGTTGTACTGTCGAGTTCTCTTTTTTCAAAAGATTGCAATAGTAATTAGTTAATGCCACATTGTGTAATTTCATTTATGAATGTGTGTTAAAGGATTAAAGTAATTATCGTTAAAATCAAATAAAGAGCATTTTAAATTAATAAGTTATGCTTACAACGTTTTGCGTGAATTTTATCTTATAATACGCTTATATATCATACGGCAGAAGTGCTTTGTTTCTAATACAATAATGTCAAAAATGCTACATATCAAAGAAAGAGATTGAACTATTTTAAGTAAAAAATTTACACATGTACAATTCGTTAAAATGTTATGTACTACGTACTATCAATCTTTCTATTTACCTGTGGGGTTATTTTCTATTGGTCGCAACTCCGAAAAGCCCTCTCCGTTTATAAGGTTCCCGCCGCTGTCCCGACAACAGAAGCCAACCGGACAATCCGCCGAGTTTGTAGCACGATCGAGGCCGGGTTTTGTACACATTGCCACCACAGAACAACGTAAAATGGCACAATATGACCTACCCGAAGTCATAAATGTACATAATTAAATTCTTTGGAAAAAAGAACGATTCAATCAACTGTTAGACGCTAGCATATGCGAAGTAATTTTGAAGTTTTATTGAAACTTATATAAATGTGAAATGTATACGCTCAACACACTTATAACCTTGTATACGGACTTACAGACTTTACTGCTTTAAGATTTACCTCCACCTCCACATTTATTATGGCATTTTCCACAAATTAGTAATACTATTTTTTTTCTCAGCATAGAAAATAATGTAATTGTTGAATATCATTTTACTCATTTAAGAAACTAAAGAAAGTTCCTTTTTAATTACTTACATGAAATAGTAGCTTAATATCCATTTTGTGTGATGTGACCGGTGCTGTGGAACAAGTCCCTTTTATTCAGTTCGTCAGATCGCCGCGGTCTGTATGGTGCACATATGTGACACGAATTAACTTATTGTTAACAACAGCATGAATAACATGGAGTAAGCCATACAAATGTCCCAATATGGCGTGCGTGTCGTGTTATTTGTTCTTTCTAGCCATTGATTAACAGTCTAAACATCATAAAGTGGGTCAACCAAACTGTAATATGCACTAATGAAAGAGGAGATTTATACAATTTAAATGACACAAAAATAAATGATTATTAAATATTTAATTGAGAAAAAGTTACAAAACTTCTCCGTAAAAAGGACGACAAAAACCATATATTCTGTTTACACACACACACACACACATATATATAGAGAGATTCGACATTTATTGAACCAAAGAAATATTTTCGACAATCAAATGAAAATCTCATCCGTATTTAGCAAACACTCGTCCTATATAATACAGTTATTCGACATGTCCCAGCTGATTCCAAATTTCTCGAGAAGCAGTTGAAAATCTGCAAACACTATTTTATTGGAGCATTTATATACAGATGTGATTTGTTTTTTTCATATCCAATGATACAGATTGCATCGAATATTTATCCTCACGTTAACAATACAATCATGCCGTCTAAACAGTTCGCAAATATGTAGATAACCTGCTCGGGTTCTAAAAAATATTTTTTTAACCAAATGAAAGGTAACAAAAAATACACATTTAGAACGGACGATAACGAAATAAATTTATTGTAACCTTACACAGATGTGTTAACTTGATGTATCAAACTCGGTCAGAGCCAGCTCAAGCGTTTTCTTTAAACCCGCCTTCTGTGGCGACTTATGAATATTTTGACATATGACGCTAGTACGAAGCAAAAAACGTGGACAACAACGATGAAAATACTGTTGTAGCTTGGTTAACAACTGAGAAATTAGTATATGTGTCCAATCTTGTTTAGCACCATTCCTATAGTTTAGCTCCGGTTTTTTAAAATGTAAGAAGCATAACTATAATAATCCTTGACAATATGGGCTTTTCACATTCAGGCACCCTCTCCATTCACATTCATTCAAGGTGTTAGTCAAATATAAAGCAGAAGACAGCTTATACAATGTATTAATTGCATATTCACGCTACAAATGGTCATAGCTCAACTTAAGTTTGATGCACAAATAAACATTCAAAGTTGCACACATGTGCACATGTTCACCTGCATCCGTCAAAGTGGACAAATATGCAAAATCCTCATTGCGCATACAAAAATGTCGATGAATTGCTTGAAATCAATGCAATGTACTTATTGATTAGCATCTGACATGAGTATACAGAGCCCCAATTAACAATCACGGTCTTATCTGTAACCCACATTCGCGGTGTAAATAAAAAAAATGACCACTACAATTTGTTTCCATATGATTTATGCTGATGCATTACAA
Source organism: Dreissena polymorpha (assembly GCF_020536995.1). Classification (NCBI taxonomy): domain Eukaryota; kingdom Metazoa; phylum Mollusca; class Bivalvia; order Myida; family Dreissenidae; genus Dreissena; species Dreissena polymorpha. The sequence goes on along the minus strand of NW_026273318.1, from coordinate 240,408 downwards.
ACGCTTCAGTCCGTAGAAAGTTAAGACCGTGTGGCCGCCATGGCAAATGTGATTGAGGACTTTGTCTTTCCTTATTAATTTTTTTACCATACGTTCGCCCTGATGTATTATTTGAAGGACGCTTGTCAGCCTAAAAGTACAATCGAATATTCATTAAATAACAATGCTATATAAGAGAGTCGTGTTCAATATAACATTTTGTGGCCAAATGGAAGGTGCCGTATTATTAAAACTTTACAACTTGAATAGTGTTTCCTGTTGTCTGCCAACCATGTAGTAGTTATTAAAGCTCAATGTTTAAGATAAGCTTTCGGATGAGTTATTACCTTTAACTTAGATTTTTGGAAATAGAAAGGAAGATGAATACATTAGGAGTAACTTCCCTTTTATTTGATATGTATTAAAGTGGTGTTTGCTTTCATGGAAAGAGTAATTAAGCTGACTGATACTGTCAATTTTCAGTAGGGTGTTACATGGAAACCTATAGAAGACATAATTTTTAGAATTAGTACTAAATTAAAATATTATGTTAAAAATATTACAGAAAATGAGCAAACGGTTATACCGTAGTTTGGTTTCAATGTACTATGTACACATTACTGATGTAGCTCTTCATCATATTTTCTACTTCATGCGAACACAATGTTTTAAAGTTGAATTTATTTGGTAGGGGACTTAATTCTACAAACATTTTGTAAATCGTTCATTGTGCACGCCTTTAAATTTTGATTAGCAGGTTTTCCAAAACAACGATTTATGGTCCCTTTTAATGTGAACAAATTTTTATTTTACTTGCGTTCCGTAACACTAAAAACGTATTGCTGCTAGGGGCATACACTTTTTAAACAAAATAACTAGCATGTCAAATAATTCACCTCCATATTTAGCTTCTGATCTGTTCGCAACAACCAGAGTTGTAGTTCCACTTCGTACAGATATTAAATTTGGTAACTTGTGGCGCCCGTATTACAAAACGGAAGTGCTGCTAAGAATCTGAAACTTAAATACCATATTGAACAACATTTTAAGTATTAAAATCTCAGTATGTTAGCTTTAATATTTCCACAAAACCGGAGATATCGCTCCTTTTTAAAGCTCAAATTATTCTTTTGTAAAGTATTGCTGCTTAAGGGCTGATACTAAACAATCATAAGTTCCATCTTGTTAACTTAAGCATCTTTATTTGTTCTTTTATTTTTTCCGACTGATGTTCTGAGAGAAAAATTGAATGTCTGGACATGAGTGTCATACGGACAAATTTCTTATTTTCAAACCTATATTGAGTTCATCTGTCACCATCGTGGTGCATCGGGTGCATCATGCGTTTCCAATTTTTAGCTTGTTTCTTCTCGATAGAATGAATATTTTTCACTAATTTATCTTTATAAAAATTGAGTATTAACCTTTTAGTTATTTAGGTGATGTTTGAGTATAGGTCAATTGTGTGCAAGAATATAAAGACACCCCAGTCTAAAAGTTACATTTATGGTTCGATTTTGATGAAACTTGGTCAGAATGCTTATCCTGACAATAATTGGGTCATGATTGAATATGGGTCAAGTGTGCATTAAATCTAGGTCACCGCGTCAAACGTACCAAGACAAATGGTCATTTAACGATATAAAGCCAAGGACTACCAATATAGTTATCTGCATTTAGCCCCAGAAGACTATGCTAGACGATATGTTAGGAAATTGAATCATAGTCTTTTAACTACCCTTGGTCAATAAAAAACAAGTAATACCATGTACACATGTAAGAAACATTGTTGCCCATGGTCGCTCAAATCATGGTCGACTATTTTCTACCATGTTAACTCATGGATATTTATTTCCACGAGAAAAACTTCGTGCCATTTCACAAACATAGCATATCATTTTATATCGTGGATAAATTGACATGTTATATCATGATTATAAAAGGTCAATCGTACATTGATGAAGTTATATTTTAAAACTCACATAATCAGTTTCGGTATCAAAAGCAATTCACTAGAATGTGAATTTGGATGTTTCTGGTAGGTACAGAATACTTAGAAACAACGCCGGTTCGGATGTCTATTTAAGTAGTAAATATATTGGATACTGTCATATAAAGCTCCATTATCAAGTCATGCACTTCAGAATTGATCAGCATACGATGTATTTATGTTAGTAAGTAGTAACTTGGTACCACATTTTAAACTTCAAAATACTGATCATTCGAAACTGACTCTTCGAAATAAACGACATTAGTTTACTAAAATTACATACAAATTATTTCTTTAACAAGAAAATAATAATAAATAAAGCTAATTTTGAAATAACAGAGTGTGTAATAACGATGTTCAAAGTGGTTCAAACGTTCAGATTTGCTGACCGCTTATGACATATAAATTATCAACTGAGATAAAAGTATTCGTCAGATGTTTTATATCAATAGCTCCGTTTATTTCCTTTTTTATGTTTGTTTTATTCATTCGCTGTAAAACAACAAATAGTCATTTTGACAACAGGAACATGAAGTACAACGCAAACACAAATTGTCCATAATGGCAATCCATATATTGTTTGTTAATGTCTGATAGTCCCCAAAAAGGTAGATATACATCTCAATCTCCAGGCCCATCCTACTTTCCTGGGTTGGCTGAAGGTGGGGGAAGGCATTTGGGAGGTCTGCAGTTGTCCCAGTATTTCTTGTCCTTGGCTGCAGCCTTGGCCTCCCAGCACGTTGTCGATGGGCAGCAGAAGCCTGTCACCGTCCGATAGCACGTGTGACCTGAACAACAAGGGGCAGAAAAAGTTAAAAATATGTTTTTGTTATACGTACAAACACAGCAATGATTTAGCTACACAAAAAAGGACAAGTCACACTTGTTTTACGATAAACAAGTAAGAGAGATATTAGTGGCGTTCCAAACAATATCTTGGAATTCATATTCAACCAACTCCTTTAAATTGACAATAACACGGGTTGTACGTGGGTTATGCAATGCACATTATTTTCAGTTAGGTAATATGGTTTATGTTTCCTTAATAAAGAAAATAATATTTCATCCATGAGACCGTCTGATATCACTTGTAGCCAGAACGAAATGGGACTGGATATCCTTAATACATCGTCTCCGAACCATTTTCGACAGTGTCTAAATAAACAGCAGTAATATTCAGCTGCTTTACGGTCAATTAATGAAAAGTCCTTACTATACTTTTCTCAAGATCCATAATATTTGAATTATTGTTAAAATATTTAAACGATAAATTATACGCACACGTAAACGTGTCTTATTGTACAACAAAGTTATATTCAAACCAGATGTAATTTTACGACGAAGACATTATTTTAAAATAATAATTTTAAGCTCATTTGATCTGCTGTTGTTTGTTTAAAAATATTTATTAAACAACACAAATATGCGCAATTTCATATAATTAATTTTATGTTTGCACTTATACAATACCTTTTCCACATCCACATCGGTCAGTGCATCTAGCGTCGGGCTTGCTTGGTCCTCGCTTGCACGTTCCTGTGACTGGGGAGATATTTGCACATTTCGTTCCGTTTATTAACGTGATTTGTATAAAATACGTGTTTGTTTAATATGTTAAAGAATTTACGTATTTTAAGTAAATCAACAATTGCGGCTGCAAGCAAATACGTCCAAAATTCGACAATGATAACTCGACTTTTTAACAAAATTGATAATATAAACAAATGCGTTAATTTTTTACATTTTTTACATATATACATTGAAGTTGATTCATGATTCCGTTTCGAGATAATGATGAGGTAAAGCTAATTATATGGTGATTAATTTATTATTGTTCATTCAAAATAATTGTCATTACTATATTTGAAAATGAGGAAGAGAAAGTTGCGGATTTTTTTAACGGTATAAATTTTTTCATTCTTTAAAGGTGCAGCTCATTAACATGAATGCATGATTAACCATCTCAAGTTTATACCTGAAGTTCCATCGGGTATGCATTCTCCAAATGAATTCTGCTGACAACCCTCTCCTTTAACAAGGTCCCCACTTTCGTCTCGACAGCAGAAGCCGGCGGGGCACTCGAGGGAACTAGTGCATATCTTGACAGGAGGTCGGTTTATGTACTCATTACCACCACACGACGCCGGTAATATGTACAATATAACCTACCAAAAAGTATACGTGTATATCAACAAAGTGCGTTGAAATGCATAAAAACCAGTTAAACGACTCGTTCATTTGATCGATGTCATAACTTGAGACATTAAAAAGACATTTACATCACGAACTACCATAAAACTCCTCATTAAAATCATATCCTGCCTCAAGGTCGATAGTTTCGTTTGTTTAAACTGACATTTAAGCAGCTTATGGAAAAAAATGAATGTTCACCATTCTGATTCGGCCGTTTGTTGAAGCCGTTTAACTCAGAAACCCAAGGATTAATCGGATCAATTTTGTATCGGTCTGTTAAGCTCGTTTTAAGCGCTAAATAATCAAATATTTTTGTAAATCAGACAAAAAGAAAACTAATCCCAACAAACACTTCTAAATGTAAGACTGTTATTATGAAAATCAAACAATCATCACCATCATTATCATACCATCAACCCCAAACAATCAAATGCCTTTAATAATAATAAGACATTCCATTATTACATACGTTGTCTCTTTACGTCAAGTAGTGTATATTGTAAAATATTCTACATCAATTCACATGTTTCAATCAAAGTTGCTGTCGCTTGTATATCGATGTTCTTTATGGATATTTTTTTGTGTGTACGTGTTCATTGCATTAACATTATATCTTCATTAAGATCGGATGTTTAAGAATACAAAGAAGTGAAACAAGAAGCACTTTTACAAATGCAGTTGATAAATTTTGCTGTAAAACAGCCGCATGAACGGTGTATTACCAAAGCAGCGTAAGGGTGTGTTGTTTTATTGAACTGATATTGTTTAACGTATTGCTCACAAAGCCACTATTTACATTTTCTATATTTTAATGAATAATTTCATATTTGTGTACAGAATCGACAAATCCTGTAAGTTTATATGTTTAAAACTATATCAAATCAATTTAATATGCATCACGGTATGTATTTTTAATTGATTGATGCATGTTTATAATATTCAAACATCAGCACACTCATAAATATAATTATAAATAAAAAACAAAAAAAAATTCACATACCAAAAAAGCAAACTTATGGTCCATGCTGTTTTCTGTCCGAATTGAAACTGAACAGATCCTGTTTGACGTTGAATGTTTATTCCGTGTCACCTCTATACATCATTGCGATGTAATCACATTTTAGTTTTATACGTAGTTGTTGTTTTGCACGTACCGAATAAATATGCTAATTTAATTGCTTTTTACAACAACAGGATACATCAACCTTAGTGTATTGGTTGTTGCATCGTCGAATGTATTTCATCGGTTAACTACAGTCGGTTTAACAGTTGTTTCTTTTTACCGATAATAAACTGGATGTGATTTAACTTAAACATTCACTGATGCTTTTTTAAGAAATATTCAGTGAAAATAACTAAGAAATATCTGGTTGAAAAAATATATTGCATTTCATTACGATGTTGATGTTTTTTTCAAGTTGCATTTAATCGATTGAGAAATGAGCAATTAGTTAATTCAACAAAACTTATATTTGTTATGGGGACTGAACGACCAACTGACTCCCTTTTGTTTTTCTGGGATGGTGTAGTAGATACATCAGCTAATGTTCATTTTGTTATCGATTTAATTGTGATTTCATACATAGCTACTTTTTCGTTACCAGTTAAAATAGTAGAATTGTTAATAGTCAATATTCGCTAGAATGTATACAAGGCAAAAAGAAGGTCTCTTTAAGTTATCTTTAAGACGTCGCCGTGTCGTATTGAATATGGTGTCCGCCTAGCGACCGTGAGGTCAAGGGTTCGATCCCCACCGTGGGAGCGTTCTTTTGATCTCCCCAAAGATACCAAGTACTGGTTCTAGGCCCAGGAAAAGGACTCGAGAGCGTTTAAATAGGCCTTAGGCCTTCGATGCAATCGAGCTAAAATAAATAGGTTACTGCTAAGGACCAGGTCCGTTTTATTGTGACAAGAATTAATTTCTTGTTAACAACACCAGCTCGGAAGGTAGCGATTGAAATATATGCCACAATATGTTGTGCTTTTGGTGCTATTAATTCTTTGAAGCATTTGATACAATCGAAATGCTAACAACATAAAAACTTGGGTAAACAAAACTGTAACATGTACTTACAACAATCGAATGCTTATAATATAATACAGTGGATAAAAAATATGACATGTACAAAAAGCAATCAAAATACTAACAACACAATAGCTCAACCAATCTGTAACACTCACGAACAACAATAAACAACAAACAACAAAATAACTTGGGTCACACAAACTGTAACATCTAATAACTGCAATCAAAATGCTAACAAAATATAAGCATAAAAGAACAATTATCGCAGAGGTGAAGTATGAACTTTCATTGTACAAAATGCAATGGTAATTGTTTATTGCAAAATACATGTTTATAAGTATACACGATGCCTAAAAACATCAAGGCACTAGACAATACTATAATTTCATATATGACATTTCACATATAATTTTTTTTTCATTTCATAAATCCATGTGTTTGTGGGGTGGTTATTTGGATGTTTATTGTATATATTGAGCGTTTCCTGCAATCAAATTTACTTGATAATCCTAATATAGCTTATATTATGCTCATACCGTCTAATCCCACTGTTCAACGTGTCTATTCTCATTACATATTTCCCACGAATCATCCGGTAATATGCTTACACTACTTACAGGGAAATTCCTTGAGGATAACACACAAACTTGCGATATGTTATTTAATACCGTCAGACACAGCTTGCATAGATTAATCATCTTCACGTGCAAAAAAGACAACATGAGGTATGACAACTTTGTACATTCGTATACTCGTTATTCGAGATACTATTTAACTGACATATTATCCTTTATATGTACTTAAATAAATTTGTGTCCAAGTTTAAATGCAATCTTTCTTGAAACGATATCAATGTTTATTAATTACGAAAATGCCCTCATCAATATGATATTTTAAACAAAATCCAAAATACAATGTCACAGTTATATTTGATAGCATCATCTCAAAAGGCATTTGTGAATATTTATAACTTCAAAAATTATTTATCATCTGAAAACGCCCCTATTGTTACTACGTACATTTTACACCAGCTAATTTAAGAACAAATGAGAAGCAGTGTTATTATTACTTGTATTGGTTTAGAAATGCTTAGAAGACAACACATGTGATTTACCATTTAAATAACAAAAACATAGTTCTGCGTCTTTCTTTATAGAACACTTAAATATGTGTTAACGTACATAGTGCATACAAACATTTTCATAATGTCTGTAGAATTTAAAATTAATAAAATAAACTTAATCAACATACACAGTAGGGCAAGAGCAGTGATTGTTTTCATTAGCATCACCAAGATATAAGGAAGGTGGATCTCCGAATCTTCTTTTGTTGGTAACTTTTTTTTTACAATACTCATATGGCGTATATGTCAACAAGGATGTTCGATACCATAAATCTTTAAATCTCTTTGCAATCGATCTATCAAGCCAGGTGAAATAATATTTTGCGAGTACAATAAATTCTGATCGAAGGTAGTAAATAACGCATAAAACCCAGAGTTGTTAATAACAACAAATACAATTGCTTTTGGAAGGGTTACTATATGTATAAATGATAACATTAGTGGTAGATGGGATGTAACTGAAAACCTAAACTTTTGCTGATATTAATTATATTGGAAGGAAACTTCTGAACGACATTGTTAGAGATAGAGAAATTTTGCTGTGATGTAAAGGCAGAGCAGTTTCGGTTTCAGCTACACACAAACACCAGGACCAATAAATGATACATATTAAAGTTCTAGAAATTTAAATGACATCCTTGATTGGAAGTTGAATGATTCTGAAATATGTAATGCAGAGAAATTATTTGGTTTGCCAGAAATATACATGTTTAAATCTCGTTTTAACAAACAGATCAGTAGGTAAGTGTTGTAGAAGCAAGATCCGGATGCGTACATTAACAGATCTATCAGAGTTGATATGATAACATGAATCTGGACTGAGTTATGAAGCACTTAACACAGCTAAAAGTGACATGTCGAAGTTGTGTAAAAGCCGGATGGTTATTCAGTTGGATCCTTTAGTGGCTCATTTTCCCAATGATGTTCATTATTGAAGAGACCGACCAATCCAAAATATCAATAATTTTGGGATGTATATTAGGTCTTGTGTTATTTACAACCACTGACACTAGCAAATGATATATTATTCTTTACTCCAGCAAATGGAATTCATTTTATGTCAAGCAAACAAAAGTGATTCCGATCCTTCGATTGCGTAAATATGTTTAGACAATATATATTATACTCAATACATTACACTCACAAATGGACGTATCAATAATAAAAGACAGCGGTAAAAAATCACATGTATCCACATAAGTCTAAAGTTTTGATAACTGTGAGTAGGTGGATTAAATTATGTGATGAAAAAAGTATGATACTGAAGTTGAAAAATAAGGCTCATAGAGCGCAGTGTGCTGAAAAATCCAAAGCGAAACAAAGTGGCCTTCCAATTACTGAAATAATGAAAATCGCTGGAGAGTCAAATTATATAAATTTTCTATAGTCTATGACAACCCATTTTAAAAAAGCAGTTACTCCTTTCCAGAGGCAGCATTACAAAGCGAGATTATTTTAGTTTAATCATTTGGTTTTGCCACCAATTGTTTCCTGTAAGAAAGTTATATCTTTGTGTTGAAATCTCATCTGATTCCGGAAATAATATGACGTTATAGAATTTTCCACACACACAAGACTTGTCTGGAAGTTGATATTTGGTTGAAATTGAAGGGATCAAATGCCCAAATCATGATACTTTAAGTGGAGAAAAGGATACACGTTGTATACCTCCATTGTTGTAGCAAAGAAGAACATTCTACGGCCTGTATTTATTAACATGTAAACCTTACTTTGTTTCGCATAATAGCCGGTAATTTTATTCTTGCTTCTTCTGTACATTTAATCCTTTAATTGAAGAGATCGCTTTATACGAACAAATAACGTTTGGTAAAATATCACAATGTAAAAGTACCAGTGTAAATACTGGTACATATCATCGATATCGTCGATATGTTTACTTAATGATTTTTATTTCAATTATTTTTCTTAAAGCCATCTTTAAATGTAATTTAACACGGAGATACAGGACAAAGTGTTGTTCACGAATGTGATCAGCTCCTTCTGTCCGTGGTGTTTTTTTTAGCTTTCTCGTCTCTGAACACTTAGCATCAATACCTAGATACTGACAACGTCAGTGGCGCGTTCAATCATGATAGCGATGCCAATCAAGGGTAGGTTCATGACACCTTCGCAAAGACCTGATATTTACACTAAATAATAGAAGATATATGCAGAAGGATTTGTTTTGTAACAGCCTGCTTCATTTTATAAACAAACTGTATAATTTTCATCACGTTCGAATATCAAGTTATATCAATCCTGCTAGAATAACCACAAGTACGACTTAATGATAACGTTCACATTTTGACACATATTTCCTTCGTTTTGCAAGATTTACAAAGGTGGACTTTTAAATGCAGCTCTACAGAGCTTGGCTGGATTACAAACTCCCAACCAAACATTAATCTAAAACTCTTTGTTTTTACGTATGGTTCCTACATGGTCCGAGCATGAGTATACCGTTATCACGTTTAGTTTTCGGACACTCTAAGCGACTCTAATGTTTGGACACCCATAAATAACCAAATATGTATGGTCCACAATTTTCGGCTGGCTTCATTCTATCAGAATTCTGCCTATTTGCGTAAATCTTGTGAGCACGTATTTTTACAACAGTATTGAAGTTCGGAAAACATAACAGATAAATGTAAGATTCAGTGGAAACATAATATGTTGATGATTTGTGTAAAAGGACATGTGAAACGAGATTGTGAAGAAAAAAATAACAGCACTGTTGTTATTTGTTTTGGCTTGTTGTTGTATTCCTTTCTGTAGTAGCGTCAATTATGATCACCTGCTTGCTCTTGAACTAATCACTTTGTTAATTAATGCCAATTAAAACTTCAGTTATAAAAGACAATATGCGCTGTTCAAAACGTTTATTTAAACAACTGATGCAATTGTTTTGCAAAATATTCACATTCTTGAAAGACAAATATTCACGAAACTTATCAAACAACGACAGTTCCGTATTATTTTTCACCGTTTATTTTAGTTTAATAATACAAAGTTCATACAGCAGTATAGAAAACTGATGGTGGTCAGCGTTAAACCAAGCGTGTTTATTATAAAATAAAACATTTTGAATAAAACATGATGTAAAATGATTCTCAATAAATTGTGTACACATCTTTAATAGTCAATACGATGTGGTACTTACATGTTATACCTTTGGAAAGGTGACTTGATACACAGGAATATCTGAACAATTATGCAATAGGACTTATGACATAGTGTCTCTATATTTTCGAACACTTTTTGGGGGTATGGTTGTGTGTTCCTTAATTTATGGAGACGAAAAAAAATATCCTTAAGTGCCCGAAACTTGGATTTATTACAGTATAAGATCGTTACTTCGCGATCACATGTTAATTTAAATTTTAAAAAATGATGGGGTTTTCCAGATATCTCAAGTATAAATAACAGTTCTCATTTACAACAACAACAATGCTACAACGAATACACTCAAGTGAATAAAAACAATATGCAGTTTCGTGAACTGCGATGTAGCACTGCCCTTCCCGCCATCGAACGGCCCTGGTTTTGGTCTCAACCAAGTTTCCGCTGTACGGTTATTGCACATGTCCGCCCTACATATGTGTCTGCATGACGGATAGACGCCGTTCGTGTCGCAGCACGTCTCCCCGGAGCAGAAGTCGGCCGGGGGAAGGCAGTTGCGATCCACGGACCGCACCTGCGTCCTGTCTGAAATAACAGCAAACATCGATATATTGCTAAAGTGTTGGTAAAGCAAAACACACAACATTACATTTTCACATATGTATACATAGTTAAACTTACATACGCGTAAATCATGTCGTGTTGGCGAACACATGGCAGAACATGAAATACTATTTACCATACTCAGAAGTTCCAAACGCAGTTTGCATGTGCGTTTATGTGATACGATACGAAATAAAGTAACACATTTTTCACAATATCGGGAGTTGATGTTTGCTAGAAACACCATGACATATCTCGATTATTCTTCAGGTATTATACTCAGTCCTTGTTGTTCGTTATTATTCGATTCGTCGTAAAATGCAGGCTACATTTTACAAATTACGGTTAAAACATGGTTCGTTTTTTTACAGGTAATTTGAAAAATTATATTAGTGGTAATCCTTTTATATGACGTCTGCATTAGATAATATATCAACGTCAACTTTTCGGAGAGATGGTGTTCGCTTTGTTTTGTAATTGAGGCGCAGCGTTTGATTTTGGCTTATGGTAAGGATAACTTTTTAATTACTGTGTGTATGTATATGAGCGTCTTTTACATCATTAAATACCTCAGCATTAACTTAAAATGGATTTCCATTGAAGTAGAATCCTACTTTTGATACAAGCTTGTTGCAGTTTTTTCAAATTTGACTCGTTCACATTATCTGCCTTAATCATTTTGATGCAAATGAGATCAAGAAGCCAAATCGCAAACATATTTTACATAATTTTGCATAACATTGCATTTACATTTATACAAAATAAAATATTAAGAGTATTAAACAAATATGCATAATCAAAATAACTCTTATAACTCTAAAATAATAAAATTTAGTAGTTTTACCACTAAAAATGTCAACTAACCCTTGAAAATTTCAAGAAAAGGGTTCATTTGTCTTCAGGTTACAAAATTTATTAAAATTCCTAAAAACCATTTCCATTAAAATTACTTGTTCGTAGATAGGGGCATATTTTAAAGGTTGTCATTAAATGCCTTTAGTTGTCAGATTTTAATTTCGGAACTGTAGAGCTTCAGTATTAAGACAAGAATATAATTTATTTTAAAAAGAACTAAAGGGAAATTGTTTGTCCCTATATGGGCTCGAACATGTGTACTTGAATTAAACGGCTATTGCCTAAACCACTTGGTCATCCGAATTATTAGTATGTGCAGTCATTTTATACTTGTTATAATTAATCATCGTGTTGTGACAAAATAAAATTTCGTATTGTGAATAAAGTTAAGGAAAACAGCAGCATAATTAGAAAATATTTAATCGTTTCACGCTTTCAACGCTTCTTGTTTTATCAATATCAATTGATGCTTGACGGCGCTGTGTTTTCAGTATCAGATTACGTCATACGCGGTATTTTAATATGTGACACAAAGTTGGAAATGTTTAATGTTGACAATCTGTGAACACTTTCCTATAATATATTTTAATAATTGTCGCATGAAAAAGTCGCATTCAGATAATATTATCACAAACACGTGCAGCTTAAATAAACGACAGCAAAACAAAAGGCAGCATGCTAAAAAGAAGATCAATAGTTATAATAATGTTGAGTATTAATCCTCTGGCTTGCAATTTGCCACATACATGCGTTTATATTTACCATCAGTTATTGAAGAACTGCAATACATTTGGAGAATTTGTATAGAGTGCTACTGAATTCTCTCTCATTTCGCCCACGCCTCGTTTAGACGTGCTTCTTTGGTTATGGAGATTCATTCAAGAGACTTTAATGTGTAACCCTGACGACGAATAAGTATGCTAGTTTGCAAACTGAGTATGTGACAACGGGTCTGTAAAAAGTCTTTAGACTTGACCATGGGGATCGGCAATAATTGTATTAAAAAATTATAAATGATCGTATATGGAATTTTATCCCTGGAGGGAAAATGTATCTACGATTTGATGACTGCGGCGGTCATTGGTTCATAAGTAATTATAACAGCTCGAACAAAGGTACCTACAGTATTAGAATAAATATGTATTTACCTGAATTAAATACTGCCTTGGTGATGCACATGTATGGCGCTGTACAGGATACTTTCGCTGGAGTTGGTATGGTTGCGTTAACACACTCGTAAGTGATGCTTGGATCACTTGAGAGAGTGTACGAACACACGTAACAGTCGAATCGCTCTGAAAACGAGACAACGATTGTAAATGCGTCTTCATAACATTCATGATGCTCAAAGCAAATAGTGGCTCATGTTAATAAGAACAATGATAACAGACATGATAAACATCAACTGCCACCATTATGATCATTAAGGCTATCAAATAAGTCAGCAAACTAGTGTTGCGTTGCGTACTCACACAGTAGGCTTGGTTCAATCAATTATATTGCAATAAATTTTGGAGATGGATTCGTGTGTTGTTGTTGTTTGTTTGTTGTGGTGTTGTTGTTGTGTTAATGTTGATTGCCAATAAACTGAAACTAAACTAACTAAACTAAACGTTGTTGTTGTTGCGTTTTTTGTGTTTCTTATACAACGTTAATGTAATGTACAAAAGAACAAACTGGTACATTTGCGTATACAATTCTGCGGGTGCTTTTAGTACCACATTTTGACAAAACGTGCTTACTTCTATACCCTTTATATCAATGTTCAAGTTATGCAACGATCCATGTCAATTTCAAATATTATATATTTACCTGCTCCTCCTCCTAAAACGAATCCCAGCCAGGTCACACTTATCAGAAAATACTGTAAAACCGCCATCTGAAATCAAGCCGTAAAACATGTAATCTTAATAAGTTATTATATCTTAATTTATAAATCATTTTACAAGTACTGTTGATAGCATAGATGAACTTCTTAATTGCCTCTAAAAGAAAATGTAAAAAAAACGCAATGTTGTTTGTATCGGTAATTTTATTATGTACATGCGCTCGCTTTGTTTCGACTGGCGTAAGTCGTATTATTTTAATATGCTGATTTAAAACATTGTTCGAAAGTTGTAAAGAATCGTATCGAAACGATCAACACATTGACAGAAAATTAACAATAAATAAACATGCAATAATAAATTTATACCAGACACAAAAACAATAGTATCAATGAGTACTACTTTAAACAAAAATAATGTATGTACGTACGATCGTTCCGTTTAAATCCAGAGAATTGGGCGTAATTTACGCTCGCTATCTTTACATTTCGCATAACACGTTCTAACGTAGACGTTTATACCACTATTGAAACAATAGAAAAGAATGCATACTGCCTCGGGCTATATAACATGTCGATGACGAAGATATGAAAACAACCAGACTATGAACGTCGGGTCACTCAGCCAATTATAAAAATGTTTGTAAGGGTGATAGAGTGTTGGCTGGGAATTTAAGTTAAACAGATATAATACAAAGGTTAGTCAGAGTAGGGTGCGTGCTTGTATTTGTTGTTGCTATACCACATCTTTACCACGGTGCCTATACCACGTAATTTTTTTCGGATCTGTGTTGGGAGAATAAAGCGCGACCCATTTAACATTTTTAGCTCGACTATTATATATGAAATAAATATAGTGGGGCTATCCTACTCACCCCAGCGTCGGCGTTCCCGTTCCCGTTAGCGTTAGCGTGCAAATGTTAAAGTTTGCGTACTACCCCAAATATTTCCTACTTCCTTTGACATATTGCTTTTATTTTTCGCATACTTCTTTACCAACATGACCCCAATCTATAAACAAGAGCAGACAACTGAATCAAGCATTTTGACAGAATTATGGCTCCTTTCATACTTAGAATATGCATATTATTGATAAATCTATGTTAAAGTTTGCGTACCACATAAAATATTTTCTATGTCCTTTGACATTTGCTTTCATAGTTTGCATACTTCTTTACCAACATGATCCCAATCTATAAACACGAGCAAACAAATGTTTCAAGCATTTTGACAGAATTATGGCCCCTTTTATACTTAGATAATTGAACATTTTGCTAAAATTCCCATAACATCTTTATTTATGATCACATTTGATTCATACTTTGACAAAACAACACTTACCTGACATACCACAATGCACTCCACACCCAAACCATCCCCCATGCCCCACCCCAGAATCCCCCCCCCCCAAAAAAAAAAAAATTGTTTTTTTTATTTTTGAAAGATCATCTATTGAATGACCACACACCCACATTATACCCCCCCCCCCCCTCTCCATGATGGCTTACGTTATACTGTCAAGCACTCGAATAGTCGATTCAGATCTCTTGTTAAGGATCTCTTTTTCAATATTTCACCATTTTTAATGGGATAAAGTGGAGAGCCCGCTCATTCATACGAGTTTTCTATAGGTATCGTGATCTTTTAAAAACAAATTAGTATTTTTTCAGTTAAGTGCAACTGCGCGTTGGAACGGCTAGAAAAATGTCGGATCAGTGTGGGGACTTTATATTACAAACGCGCGGTTGCACTTTACTGAAAAAATACTTATTTGTTTAAAAAGATCATGATACCTATAGAAAACTCTCACTAATGAGCGGGCTCTCCACTTTATCCCAATAAACATGGTGAATTATTTTAAAAAGACATCATTGAAAATGTTAACTGGATCGCGCTTTATTCTCCCAACACAGATCTTAAAAAGTCACGTGGTATAGGCACCGTGTTTACGGTGATAAGGCGTTCACATCTGATGTTTATTATTTTCTTGTGTGCAGGTGAAAGTCTTGACACGAACACGTGCACGTATATAAGTCTTCACGTACCAACATGCAAGTCTTCGGAATCATTTTATATCCCTCCCTTTTTCTACCTGTTTTACTTGTAAATGTTGTAGTAAATACAGAAGGGCATGTTTGTTTATTGTATATATTACACTTTAATAAAGAAACCTCCATTACCACTTGATATACACATCAAATTTTCTTTAATATAGAACATACATACATGTACCTCATGGATATATACAGAATTGGTTATCAAATATGCTCGCTTGAGTGCAAACATCATAATTAAGTCAGTTATAATCTACAAAATTAATCATACGATACATTTTCACAAAAGAAGTCACTGTGCCAATGTCATCCCCCCATACAACTTCAAGTCTGATTATTTTCTGTGTGGCTTTTTACGGTTAAATAATAAGTAAGTTAGAATTTTTTTTTATTGAAACCTAAGCATTATGGGACTGCCTATTAATAAAACCCAAACTGAATTGTGTGACAATACAGTTTTTTGTTGATAACATTATTTCGAATATAAATAATAGCCTTCAAGAGTGTTTTACCTGCTGATCTTAAATTTTCGCTCAGTAAACAGGCAGTCGATTGTGTCACTCGTTCATTGGTAATTTAATTATTGTACATCGATTTCGTTGGCTTAGATATCAGACTCAAATGATTTTTCTAAAACGAAATATCAAATAAATAAAAAACATCCACATATTATTCTGCAATAATGTTTGGCGGAGCTAACACCTCAGAGCTGGCGCTAAAATTCACATTAGCCGATTTATTAACCCAATGTAAATCAAAGTACTGGCAATACTGGTGTGACGATGCTTTTGAAGAGGATGGATATAAAACATCAATTTAAGTTTATCTATATCACCACAATTGTGTATGTTGATACGAACATTTGGGTACGATAAAAAATTTGGGTACGAAAATTTTGGGTACGAAAAAAAATGGTACGAAAAAAAATTGCGTGCGAAACATTTTTGGTACGAAAAAAAGTTTAGGGGTACGGGGAAGTAGTA
Organism: Dreissena polymorpha; assembly: GCF_020536995.1. Classification (NCBI taxonomy): domain Eukaryota; kingdom Metazoa; phylum Mollusca; class Bivalvia; order Myida; family Dreissenidae; genus Dreissena; species Dreissena polymorpha. The sequence goes on along the minus strand of NW_026273318.1, from coordinate 223,657 downwards.
CCCGTGGGTAACTTAACCCATTGAGCGAAACTTGGAGGCGTGTCACATTCTTGTTCATTAAGTATGGCAATACCTTCATGATGATTTTCGAAAGTAGGTATGAGTACATAGCCGGACCATGTGAGCTCAATCGTATGAGCACTTGACTATCCGAGTTCGCCCACGAGCATATGGATAAGTTAACTAATAGCGAAATGACGTTATACATGTATATGCTGAAATCTAACAATCGAACGAAATATCAAACATGTTATGTACACTTAGGTGGTTGTGTAATTTCTGTTAGAATATCGTATTCAATATGTAAATGTTAAATGATTGTGCCCGCACTTGAGTTTGTTGCCTTGTTTGAGTCTATACGCGCCTAGGCTGTGTCCAGTGTGTGTATTTGTGTTTTTCCATGGTACTGAGTTACCTCCGCGCTGAGGCTGCATAATGTTGGGACCCGGAGTGTGTCCAGCACTCCTACCTAATAAGATTAGATTGACGACAGTTGGGACGAATTTTGAATGATAGCTGCAATTTCCAGCTATTTGTTTTGTACTGAAATACTTTTTTAATTTTTTATATGGTCAAATGCTGCGGGGGTGGGGGATGTGATTATCCGGAAAAAAACACCTGTCCGGAATGGTGACCACAAAACATACAAAATATAACATTGCGCCGGGAGCGGTAATCGAACCGGTGTCGTAAAGGTGAAAAAGATAACGTCCATAGCACTGCGCTAGCGGGATGGACAATTACGCGAAGAAATGTTGTTTTATCTATAATTATCATAGCAGTGCAGCGTTTACAATTTGCAGGTTCGAAATCGTTCGCATTCTTTAGTTTTGTGATCACGTAAAAAGTTAATTTTACATGTTTTTATTCGCAATTTATTTACTAAATCGAGAACAAATAGCAAACAAAATAGAGAAAATATATATAGTTGTTTCATTGGTCCATAAAAATAAAATGGATGTAAAATTACTTATTTGAAAATAACGTTCTGATACACTTATTGAATCTGTTTCCCCAGGATATGCTGTTCTATTAATATTTACCTTTATCAACACGAACGACAACTCTGCTAGGAGAATGTTATCAATGAAAATCAACGAGCAATCTCCTACGCAGTGGCGAATGCCAAGGGAAGTAACTGAAAAATCGAGTTATCTCAATCGGACTGGCTCGGTCTTTTACATAGGTCGATATTGTGAAGATTTCTTTTACTGGTTATCAAACCTTGGACGCTGCTGTTCCAGCATCGTCAAAAAGGCATGTTTTATATTAACGATACGCGCCGGAATGCTCTGTAAAAATTGAACATCTTGTAGAGCTTGATTAATTTCTTGCACCTTCAATATACAAAAATACATCTCGCTGCCAATGTCAGTCGATTTTGGGGGTAATTGTATTACCAAAAAATGAAGGATAACATAATTTGATGCTAAAATCTACTAAAAATCCGTATTGAAATGAAATTTCTTATCCAACCTCTTCACTTTTTCGATGTTTACGTACGTCTACTTTCAATAGTTGAGTTTAAGAAAAATGGAACAGGGTATGAACATTACCGTGATATTTTTATGTTTGTGTCTTAAATTCAAATTATTTTAAAAGATACTCGCTAACTTGATTGTAGCTTTTGATAGAATGTCAGATCTTTGTTTATTCAAGTTTGATTTGCTTTTAATACAATCTAACCTATTGACCGCGGAAATATCCGATGTGATTATAGATAAGAATTGAGGACATTGGTGTTGTTTTTGTTGTGACCACATTTGCAATTTATGGGTTTTCGTTGTAAAAAAGTAATGCTGAAATGCAGTAATTTCAACTATGATTCAATAAGTCTATTCATTCATATATCCGATATTTAAACATATTGAATCACTAGCTTATAAACGGGACTGAAAGGGTTTAATGGGCACAAGAATTAAAATCATGATTAAATAATGCGACACGTTAGGCACGTGCAATAAGCTCCGTTCACAGAGAATTAACTTTGTTTGAAAATCATATGGATCGACAATACCTCACCATTCATTTTCACTAAAATTTAATATACAAACCACCAACGACCAAAGGCCGTAATTTGTTCATGCTTATTTTAGATGCTGTGCTAATATTATAAAACAGAGTTAACTGCACTGAGATAACTCTCCTTAACATCGTCAATATCCATAATTACATAGGGATCGATGTCCGCCACGCAGGCGATACACATTATTGTGCAGAAAGCCTAATTATCAAACCATTACGATCATAAACAGTATTGTGTCTACAATATAAACAGCTTCATTTTATATTTTCGTAAAAACAAGTCTTTTACTTTTACATATACACCATAAATGGCAAAAATTATTGATTCCTAAAATATCTTACGTATATCCACGATAAGGCCTTCGTTTTATAAAGTAACAAGCAAATTCATTGAATTAATATCACCCGCCAATATATTCTGGACAAAAAAGTGTTATATTTGACACTCAAAAAACATTTTTTCAAGATACAAAGGGCCATAACTCCGTTATTAACAGATGGTGTACAATGCCATTTGGCGTGCATCATCTTATCTTATCAATATATATACTCATACCAAGTTTCAATGAAATCCGCCAAAGCACTTTTTTACACAGGTGCGTGAAGTTAGCATATATATTCGACATTCAAATATCTAGATTGGACGAATATCGAGTAGGCTCTGACATCGACATTCGGAACTGTTCCCGAATATCGAACTGGGACGCATGTCGATCCAGCTCTGAAATGGACATTTGCCACTAGTGCCGAATATCGAACTGGAGCGAATGTCGAGCCAGCTCTGACATCGACATTCGACACTAATCTCGAATTTTGAGCAAGGACGAATATCGAGCCAGCTCTGACATTGATATTCGGCACTAGTCCCGAATATCGAGCTGGGGCGAATGTCGAGCCAGCTATGACATCAACATTTGACAATAGTTCTGAACATCGAGCTGGTACGAATATCGAGTCAGCTCTGACATCGACATTCGACACCAGTCCCGAATATCGAGCTGGGATGAATATCGAGCTAGCTCTGACATCAACATTGGGCAATAGTTCCGAATATCGAGCTGGAGCGAATGTCGAGCCAGCTCTGACATCGATATTCGACACTAGTCCCGAATATCGAGCTGGGACGAATATCGAGCCAGCTCTCACATCGACATTCGGCACTGGTTCCGAATATCGAGCTTGGGCAAATGTCGAGCGACATTCAGCACGTTGTTAAATAAAATAAAAGGGACTAAAAGCAAAAGGTGGTGTGAATAAAACTTTTCGATTTAACTCAATTGTTAACGACAGACTATAGGGCTTATCTGAATGCTGTGCGTTTTATTTTGTTTCATGCTATTATCAAGTTTGTTAATACAACCCACTTCCCTAAACTGTTTGCTTGTTTTTTAGAAACAAAGAAGATATTTTTTCACATTGCCAGTCGGACTGGAAGACTATTTGTTATCCGCATTTATATATTTTGGTTGTCACGGAAAACTGGACTACCGTTAATGTAGAGCTCTGCTTTCACTTTCGGTAAGGGCTATTTTTATAACTTTACAATTGGTTAACAGTTTTTTAGAAGTTGCTCATGCAAAGTGTTCATAAAGTATGTTTGTAGTTAATCTGTGTTTATCTCTAAGATAAGAAAATAAGGTCAGTTCTATTAACGAATATAGTTTTGAGTGACTAGAACGTATATCAATTCAGAATACGCCATATGGTAAGTTGAATTTATTGTTTTTATTCATACTTACACAGTAAATGTTTTCCACAATCATACACTTATTTTTTTTATCCTCTTGACATTTAATCAAACTAAAATTTGTTACAACACACACACACATTTCAGAACACCTTTCTTTTGAGAGTGGTATTAGTTGCTAAAAACAGTGTACATTGTGACAAAATTAGATACGGTCTTGATTTAGTTTTAATGTATGACGCTCATGTGCATACTCTTTCGTATCGGCTGACTGGTTGGCTTAAGAAAAACGTACTCCTAATACTTTTAGATTTTTCTACAAAAAGACACGTGGGTGTAAACTGGAAGTGCGTTTATTCGCAAAGAACACGTTGTTAATCTACTGAGACATACGCTCAAAATTGGAAATTACTGCGTTTACTGAGTTTCGGTAAAAATATCTAGTAAACAATATGTCGAATTTAGTGTTACTAAGAACTCTGGCACCCCATACGTTGTTATGTACATTTTTACTTTTTGTTCAAGCAGAATTGAAACGATGAAAATAGGATTGAGTGTCGTTAACCTGGCGGTTGAGACGGGTCGAACGTCGATGCGACCCATTCAGACATGCTGTTAACATATCAGGATGTGCCTTGCATCGGCTGATTGAACACAGGCTAAATTGAGACCATATTAATATTAAGGACTTTGCAATAAGTTTTCAAGTTGGTTGGATATGCCTTCAATTTATAAACTAAGATCCAGCTGTACGGGTATAAATCACCAAGATGACTCTGCTCATGGGTAACATTTGTGAGAATTTGGAATGGCGGTTATTAAAATAATCACTCTCACTGCATATTTTGCCTTGGTAAAGTAACAATGGTGTCTGCCTAACGACCGGTAAGTCATGGGGTTGATCCTCTCTTTGCGAGCGTTTTTTAGACCCCCCCCCCGTAAAAAAGGTAAGTAGTGGTCCAACCCAGGAAACGGACTCGAAAGCGTTTCAATAAGCCTAAGACTTAACATACAATCAATCGAGCAAAATAAATGGCTATAAACTAAACAGGTTAGCGTTGTATGGGTAAGAAGTTGGGACCTTTCTGTGTCAGTTATCCAAATTTTAGCAAGTTCGAAAGCCCAGAACTGGTAAAAAGATCATATATCCGTGCTTTGCTGCAATGTTGGCAGAGCGTGACATTAATGGTAGTCCAGTTTCAAATGACTCCTATTTTGTTTACACGAACTGTAATGCCTGGTTGAAAATAATACTTCTGATTATTTATATGGATTGACCCAATGTATATCTTCAGCATCTACTAGAAATACACAATTATTAAATACAAAGTATGGTCTGCCCTTCTAAAAAGAATTGTTTTCCCTTTTTGAAGATTGAACAAAAATAGTTTGTTCAACTAAGTATCAGAATGTGCATTATGGTGAGCCATTCAGCTAAACATGGTTCTCTTATTTAAAAAAGTGGCACCGAGATAAACACATTTAAGTTAGAAGTTTTAAGGCAAAACATTGATATATGTATTAAAAAATAACCTAATTTTAATGTAATGATGGTAACTTATAATCGCACTATATATAATATATTCTAACTGCGTAAATAATAAATCGTATACAATGACAACTGTTGTCACATTATGTATTATAATATCGAATTCACTTATGATTTAAACCTAATTAGTTATTGCTTGTTTTTGTTTTGTTCTTTGTAAAGTATTTCCATGTATCATCATGTGCTAATAAGGAACATAATGCTATCAAATGATGGCGTTAAGTGTGCGCGCACTTTCGACAACACAATAAGTGGCAACTTCAGTTTAATTTCCGATTGTAATTATCAGGCAGTAAATAAAACGATAAATTGTATGACAATATGTTCACCATATTGCAATTGTGCCCCGATATATATTTACATATATATATTTTATATATAACTTTTTTTAGTTAATATGTTACATCTTAATCTATTCTAGGAAACGCTCGTCATTTATTGTGTTACTGCGAAGTCTGGACTGACTTTATTTCCTCTTCAGTCAAATTGAATTTTGAGGACCGTGTATAAAGATAAAATGTGGCTTTACCAACTTATGTTTGCGTTTATATTGGCCTCAACGACAGCGAAAGGTAAATATGTTGTTTTATATGTACATTTATTTTAAGGTTAATATATCTGATTTCGAATAAAGACGTAAAAATAGCGTAAAGTACGTCCTTTTAAAAATTATCATGTGGTGAAGATGATGTGATTTTATCTTATAGCATAATTATGTCGAAGTTCCGTATTTGTTATTGATAAGAACACTATATCAACCTATATAGTCTCAAGCTAATCGCGTATCTTTTACTATCTGTTTTTGTTTACATTGGATAATTCATGGATGTCTACGTATGACCTCTTTACAGTCAATTGTAATTAAAGTATTAATTACAATTGGTCATATTCTTAGTAACACTTATTTAAAACTAGAATCGTCTTTAATTGAACATATATTTCATAAGCAGGATATATATTGTAATGTTTTTATAAATGACACGTGACACAATGCCACTTAGGTATAAGAAAAATACACGAAAAATACACACTGTATATCAACAAACATATTTAGGTAAAGAAATAGTGTTGATAACGACAGGATCATTTATAATTATGATGGCTCTCAAATCTATGTTCAATGACCAGGAGTTACGTAATTTACGTATTTTAATCTAGCACTATTGACTGAATGGTGACAGAAGCTTCAGCTACGCACGTAAAATACGATGGAATAGTGTGAACATATTTGCACGAAAAGCAGCTGATACAGGTTGACTTATTTTGGCGACATATATTTATAGCATATATGTTTGATATGTTCACTGAAGTGAGCAACGTAGAGAGGATATTGGTACGTTTTAGTAGATTGTCGACGATTTGAATGCATAGTAAGAGTGGCGCATCCAATAGTGAAAGTGTATTTTGATCGATAATCACAATTCCTTTGAAAACAAGTCAACATATTTTATGTTAATGTTCAGAGATTTCTATCGTTTATATACATTTTGAATCTGTTCAACTAGAGTATTCAATTAGACAAGAAATAATGAAGCCAAAAACTACGTCATTTCAAAGTAAAACAGTTCAGCAGTTAACATTATTAATAGTTCTACCTGTTATTTTTCTTTCTTTGAAACACATAAACAGTATGCATCATGTGTCTTTGAATGAAATTCTAACGAGTAATAAATTCAAAATAACGATGTCACTCACGTTCTTGGATTGTAATGAAAGGAGCTTTGACTAATCCTGCATGCTAAACAATTATACAGCACATTTTTTCCGTATTGCTGCCAGGTTACAAACCCAAAATCACTGTAGCACAGCATGTGTTCAAAGGGGTCTGATAGAAACTGACTTAAAACTTAAAATCACCAACTGGGCCGGATTGCAAATGTAGTATTCGTTCATAATTCTTAATTGGTTAAATGACCGAATATTGTATTTGACACAATTCTATTCAAAATACAATTTCATCGCAAACAAAAGTATCATTGTAAAACTTCCATTCATTGATCTGTATGGCTAACGTCATCATAAGTAAATTCATATACTTTAGAACTAAGTAATTGGTTTTTGACCGATGAAATGATAATAAATTAAACATTATATCTTAAACAAATAAATTGCCTTTTTTTATTATTTTGGAATGGGGCAGGGTCCCTTTTGATAAAGACAAAATGTGTCGTGACTTCAAATGGGACACTTCTGAAACTTTTTTGCTACTAATCTAAAATTAAAAACTTAATTTTTAATTTTATTTAGTTTTTTAAAATATTTGTTGACACCATCAAATCGGGAATTTTAGGTCGTCATTTGGGAATAATGTATAACTTGTTCAGATTTTGATTGGCCCACAACTTGCGTAATTTGTCTAGCGTTTAAAAACAATGTTGCAGGGTTCGTTTCAGTCCTTGGTGCTGCCAACACCTCAACAACACAGGGTTGCTCTCATCAATGTCCGCATTCGGGTATATAGATGCTGGGGCTGTCTGGACATCAGTAATGGTGCTAGCACAGAATGGGTATATACCAGACTGTTCGAAGACTGATGCAATGTTTTTTGTGCAGAATGCTTTGGTAAAGTGCTTAGCAGTGAGTCTAGCGATGTCTCTTGTAGAAATGGACATTCCTAAGTTGGCATGCATGAAGGCCCGACATTCCCTATTGTAGAACGCCTTCATAGGTCCAAACACACCAATGTCGAGGGGTGTGTGAGGTGGCTGGAGTGTGGGGGAAGAACGAACACAATACTATTTCTTTCCGATGTCCATGTTGTCAGTGTCAGAGAAAGATGACTCTTGTGTTCATCATAGAGTAGTAATCTGACTTGGTTGTCATCAATGTTGGTGTCTAAGGCTGCAGTACCGGTCAATCGTATACTTCGATGCTGTCTTTGCTTGCTATAAACCAAGCTTCTGAGGCTTTACAGCTTTAAGTTGAGCCCAACGCTCAATGAACCCATATAACCAAACTGAGCTAAGTTCCCCGTTGGCCCTTACATTCTTCCCTTAGGCTAGAGACCTGGTATAATCTGCAGCCATACATCTTACAACAGTGACAGAATACCCATAGTCTGTATTTGCCATAAAAACTATATAGTCTGCCAACTTTCTTTCCTCGTCACATGGCAAGAGTCTGTCTGCGCCATGTTTACAGTCAATGTCAACATTGTGCCTTGTTCTGTCATTTAAGGTTGACTCAGGGACATTGTAGACTCTAGAGCTGCAACGATTCGATCCGATTCATCGAAAATCGAATCGAAATGCTTCAATTCGATTACGATACCAAACCTACCAAATTCGATTCGATTCTTTAACATATATGCATATATATATGCATAGATACGTAAGGCACGTTGTATTCTGAAAATTGGTGAAGGTTTTATCTTTACCTGTAATTACGACGCGCGCGATTGGTTGCTTATTACTTTAGTCATCCAATCAATAAGCGCGTCACGGTCTACTTTCGGAAAAAGCGTCAATATGGCTGAACAAGTTGTTGCCGACAAATTGAACTTATCAGATGCGCCTAAGAAGCCTAAATCTAAAGTGTGGCAGTATTTTGGGTTTCGAGATGGTAGCCCTACCGATAAAGCAAAGTGCAAACTGTGCTTCACGGATGTGGCGTACGCTAAGTCCGGCTCAACCACTAATCTAATGCAATATGTCAAACGCAAACATAACGTTGATTTAGCAAGACTAAGAGGTCGCACAAGTGCAACTACTGAAGTCGCGAGCCAAAAAAGGAGTTCTATTTCTGTTGGAATTATGTTAAGTTTATTAGAAAATGTGATTTTTTCTACAGGTAACAGGTGATGCTGTCATGGCACAATGGAAGACATGCTTATAGCGGTTTTGGGTAAAAGTAAAATAGTGATAGTACAACCATTCAACTGATTCCAGATACGTTTTTATGATTATTTATTTATTTTTTATATTATTGTGTAATCAACACAATTATCTAGTGAATAGTTTTTATATTAAAATTCCTAATTTGCTATTCTTTTTTGTGTGTTTTATTGAAATCACATTTGAACAGAAATGTTAATTTTGAGGCATAAGAGTGAATATATGATAAAACTAGGTTTGAAGATGAATCGAATCGAAAAAATCGGTATCGGAGTGTCTGAAATCGAAATCGAATCGAGCTGTTGGTGTATCGTTGCAGCTCTAGTTGACTCGTGAGGCTCTGTTAACAGACGTTTCTCACAGGGTAGCATCAAATTATCTCTCTATGTTGTCCTTATCATAGGGCTTGCTCGTCTGATTCGCTACTCTAATCTGAAAACAAAATTGATTTTCTGCTAAGTTCAGCCCTCAAATCGGCTAACTAAATATTAAAGTGTTTATAGAGCCTGACCTATACACAATAATTTAAAAACGGTGGTGTGTAATCCTCCCCAAAAAAGAAATAATATTGATAGTGTGTGACCTAATACTTGCAAGCAGACGAACTCAAAAAGTGAAAAAGTTGAACGGAAAATTTCATTTTAAGATTGATTTTCACATACTTTTAGTTTAAAATTATTTTTACATCGTTTTGGGGTATTTACTTTCCATAAATCGATCCATTCTTGCAGCAAGAGTTGTTTTCTGTCAGATTTGACAAGCAGGTCTCGCAGATTTGTTTATAAACAAATCCAGAGGGCGCTAATGAAATACTGCGAGTCAAACTGACCCGCGATACAATCGCTTTAGAGTATATATAAAAACACATATCATGACCAAGAGTTACAAACAAAAGTGTTCAATAGCAATATAATTGATATTAAATATATAACGATACACATTTCAAAGTATAAAGTTGAATTTGCGTACAAAGTTTTGTTTTATGTTTGAGATTTTGTCAGAGACAGAAAAACAATTGTGTGGTGCGGCTGAGCGAGCATTTGTGTGATCTTAAATGATACTAAATCAAATAGAAATAGTTCAATTCAATGGAATGTGATATATAAGGAAAAGTAATGGGAGAAAACTCGTCATTTAAGTTATATTATGTTTTTGTTTATTTTACCGTATATTACGGACACATCACCCAATTCCACGGAAGTGGGAAGACAGTGTGGTCCATGTAAACGACTGTTTGACTTTGTGTACAGTTTCACACGACTGCGGGACAAAGTAATTGGCGATATCAGGAAACTAATATAGTCTGCAATCCTCGATGAAAGAGTATAAACTGCTCACTCAACGATTCAACGAGGAAGTTTCTTTTAAAATGTGCATGCCACTTTATTATCGTTATAAAAAGTTAGTCATACCATACAGTTCTATTCGATTACATACTCAAAAAAGCACATGTCATTGCGTGATAAATTTCCGAAATAAAATTAATAAAGAATCGCATAAAATGTACGTTCATGTAATGCTCGATATAATCGTACATATACACTGTATCACTGTATTTAATTTAAACAACAAGTGTACAATACTGAGCGCTTTTAAATAAAGGTCAAAGTGTATTGAAGTAATATGGATTTTACAAAACACACCTCAAATGATGATGTCGCCGTGGTGTAATGGATATGGTGACCGCCTAGCGACCGGGAGGTCATGGGTTCGATCCCCACCGTGGGAGCGTTCTTTAGATCTCCCTCAAAGACACCAAGTACTGGTTCTAGGCCCAGGAAACGGACTCGAGAGCATTTATATAAGCCATAGGCTTTCGATGCAATCGAGCTAAAATAAATAGGTTTAAACTAAATGATGATGTATTTGTATCGATAAGGACGTTAAGTCATGTGAAATACGAAACGCACTATTGTCTAGGACACTCTCACAAATACATGATTATGATACATAATAATGAGTATGTTTTACAACGATATAAATATAAAGTGCTAATTGGTGAATACAGTACATTTCCAAAGACATGTATGGCTAAACAGTATATGTTGACAGCTGCAAAACGGAAATAAGCACCAAACACTCAACGAAAATGTTTTACAATTATGCTTAAAAGATGCTTGTAAGATGCTTACACACATTGTCAGGAATACGCCCCTATAGAGTTTTTTTTTTTAATTTGAGGATTTAACGCTATATCAGTATCAGAGTAAATGTTCATATATCTTTACTGGTAAACACATATATAATTCACCTGATATATTGTACACTCATGGGCGCATACACGAATCTTCAAACGATTTCATTGTACATTTTCTTAGTTTAACATTTGTTTACAATTGTTTTAGGCATAACATCCATATAAGTTAGCACTAAAGATGCGTATTTAGCAGATATCACAGGTTTGCGTAACGTGGTCATAGTTTGTGAATAGTATATGTTCGCAAATCTGTGGAAATCTATCAAACATGTTGGAATGGTATTCTGTCTTGGCTGTGCAGCATTACTTGTTTTTGCACTTGTAATTAGCATGTAGACACACTATTAAGTTTTTTTTATAAAGTTAAATGCAAACATTACATTCACAAATATTAAATACATGTAGTTCAAGCAACCATGTAAATATCATCTTGATAATATATAGAAATGCATTTTGTGTTGTGGTGTTTGATTGAATCGTAATAGGAAAGAGTTGCGTAGCGACAATTTTATATAGTTCATACATGAATAATTGTGAGGTTTTTATAACATCATAACCGAAAACAATACATATGAGTCGCATTCTGAGAAAACTGGGCTTAATGCCTGTGCGTAAAGTGTCGTCCCAGATTAGCCTGTGCAGTCCGCACAGGCTAATCAGGGACGACACTTCCGCGTAAATTAAATTTTTGCTAAGAAGAGACTTCATGTAAACGAAAAATGTCATAAAAGCGTAAAGTGTCGTCCCTGATTAGCCTGTGCGGACTGCACAGTCTAATATGGGACGACACATTACGCACATGCATTTAAACCAGTTTTCTCAGAAAACGACACATATCATTTGCATTTAATATTTATGTACACTAACTATAATTGATCTTCCGTTGTTGTAAATGATTGGGTTGTTGATTTTGTTTGTATTAATTGGTTGGTTAACATAACTATTCTGTTGAATAGTCTGCACTTATTCACACGAAAAGTTATTGACACGCGTAGAATCATGTCGTATATGGATGTATAGTGTGATGGTGTATTAAATATGCAAAACAATAAGCCATATATAGAGGATGGGTGTTATTTCCGGTAAATTGTCAATTGTATAACGATGGTATCAATGTTTTACAAGTGACTAAGCCACATGTGAAACTATGTATTTTCTATGGTAAGAAGTAAATAAAACATCTACCGAAAACCGACGCATTTATGTTTTATTACATGTAAATGATGTTTCAAACGGTTATTTACATTTTTTATGCCCCGGATCGATAGATCGGGGGTATATTGTTTTTGGCCTGTCTTCTTTTCTTTCTGTCTCTCATTCTGTCATTCTGTCCCAAAACTTTAACCTTACAGTAAAGTTTTGCAATAACTTTTGAAATATTGAACATAGCAACTTGATATTTGGCATGCATCTCATGGAGCTGCACATTTTGAGTGGTGAAAGGTCAAGGTCAAGGACATCCTTCAAGGTCAAAGGTAAAAAGGGGGCATTAGGGGGCATTGTGTTTCTGACAAACACACCTCTTGTTAAATGTTATAACTGAGTGTTTCGCTGGACAAAGACACCGTTAGACAATTATAATCATAAATTATTATCACTGTTATTTTTCGCTGTTAACATACATGTAAATGATAAACGGTGTTAATATTTATTGTTTATATGACATTAAGTTCTAACTTTTAATAGTTTTAATACAACGATTTTTGTAATGTAAACGGACGTTGCATCATTATTTCTGTATCTTAATAATTCATTTAATCAACAAACACATTTCTGAATTTGTTTCCGATTCCATGCTAAAGTTATATAGCTAATTCTGTATGATACTATTTGCAAAATTAAAGGAATCATAAAAATGAAACTTCAAATGTTGCAACGGATGTTCAATTAATCGGTGAATCATACTTATTTTGACAATCAAAGTTTAGAATTCCAAACGATCGAATGCAAAGAACACATATTTTGAAACACTAACTACAAAAAAGTGTATTTTGCATTGAGAATGATTCTATGAAACATTTTGCGTAAAACAGTAATATCTTCTGACTGTTTTAATTCATACTGGATCATCGTTTAAAAATATTTGTCTGAACAATATACATGTTAACAAACTCCTTGTCGATTCATATTTTCTGAGAACGCAAAAATGAAATATTTTAAAATAAATCGCATTTTAACGTTGTGGCAGGTATTGTTTACCTGGGATGTTATAAGGATAGTGTCCTCGGGCATGAGCAGGAAGACTCTAACACAAACACACCAGAGGAGTGTGCGCATCATTACAATACAGTGCCTCTTAACGTCAACTATCTATAAACATATGTTACACAGGCTGGCAAATCAGTTGAAGTCCATGTGCATTGGTGATTTCAAGTACAAAGACCGTATATAGTACTGATATTCAACAGTTACTTGTTCCGTTGAAAATATAATGTAAATGCTATTTCATAATATATTATTCGATGTTTAAATGGACCGCGTTACGATGTGTGTCGTTTCAGCATGTGGGCCACCGCCCGAAATTGCAAACGGAACAGCAACGTTACGCATGGGTCTTAATATAACGACCGGTTCATTTGCTGATGTTCACTGCAACCCGGGTTACATGAGCAAACCCACAATCGCTTGCCTTTCCAACAATTCTTGGGAACAGGTGACTTGCGAACTATCAGGTAAGCATATATTACGTCTATATGTGAAATAAGATACTACATTTGTAATACTATTTGAAGGCCAACACTATAGTACATCATATCAAATTATCTGTTAATTATTAAATATATAATGTTTAATCATATGACGTTTTATAAAATAAAATGTACATACAACTGTGACGATTAATTGATGTTGCTCTATTTATAAATTGAATATGATACTTTTGAAACCTTTTACATGTTAAATTATTAAAGAAATTTACAATTTGTTCAGCAGAGATGAACATTTTTAAGAAACGTAGATTATAAAGGAAAAGACAAACGAAACAGGTATACACAATTTATATGTATAGAGTTGTAAAAACGAGTTATCATTACTTTATACGATAACTTTCAAGCGATTGTTACATATATGTCTTTGATATGTAATATGTTTTGTGTTTGAAGCAAAATCTGCAGTATTAAGAATGAATGTTGGAAGAGCATCGTAAACAAGGCTTAAACCGTTTGATCTTGGTATCCCTTTTGGAAGAAATATTGACAGTTTTTATTTCGAAACAAGTAAAACAATATAAGTCAGGATCGTTGTTCTTCGCCAATTCACGTGGTACATTAATCTGTGTACACGTTTCACTTAACATATATAATTTGCTATAAGCTTGCAGAAATTAAAATGTGTTGAAGGCAATTCGTAACTGATGACTGTTTTAGCGAAAATATTGAGAAACATATTTTATGGATTCAACTTACATGTTTATTTGTAAAATTATTAAATAGGACATTAACAAGTACAAATGTTAAAAAAATGGCTATTAAAAATCAAGACATGCATTTTCCCATTTAAAAACACTGTTAGTTTTAGGATACTTTTTTACTCAACCTATTTATTGTTCGTGACTCTTATTTTTGGGTCACCCAGATATTACACTAGAACATATTAAACACATTTTCGAAAAAATAAATTGTATTAGATTTTTACACGGTTACGTGCATATGGTGACTTTTTTTTTATAATCGGATTGCGGCGATAACTTGCAGACGAATGAGTAAAGTCAGTGGACCTTAGCATTTGCTTTAATTTTGGTAAATTGACTTGTGTACCGATTTAAGACTGTAGAGTAATGCTTACGCATTTGAAGTGAGCATAGAAACACCTTTTGATTGTTTACCTTGTATCTGAAAGAATAAGCCTTTACTCAAGTAACGTTTGGAAGAAACTGCTGTCTGTAGCAGTATAATTGAGCCTCCCTCTGGAGGAAACCAGACTTCATGCAAGTGTGTAAAGTGTCATCCCAGATTAGACTGAGCAATCAAGGCTGACACTTTCAAATTATATGGAACCGCTTATATGGAATTTTTTATTGAAAGGAAGTCTCTACTTGACAAAAATTTAGTCTAGGTGGAAAGTGTTTTCCCTGGTTAACCTGTGCAGACTGCACATGCTAATCTGGGACAACACTATGCACGTGCATTTAGCCCAGTTTTCTCTGAGTGTGACTCAATTTTGTTATTTTATATTATTGTGGACTAATATTCAATGTAGTTTTTTTATTATTTTCAGAAATTGATTTTGGAGCATATGGTACAGAAGCATCAGCGAAGACAGAGACCAACTTCTTTGTAACATGTAAATTAAACAATTCCATACCGAGTGTAAATTTGGCGACGTATAAATGGTTCAGAGTGGACAATACAGAGGTGACGTCACGGGATTACATGTATGTATAAATGAGTAAATTTCACGTTTCAATAAGAAAAAAATCCACTGCTTACTTTCAAATAAGCAAAAAGTTGAAGGTCTGATGTGAAATACTAATATGGTCTAATAGCCCCACATAAAAATTAAAAAAAAAATGTTTTGTATTTGTTGATAAAGTAATAATCAGCACATTCTTTATAGGACATTCAATTAAAAAAATCATGTCCTCTTTGTTTATTTCAAGACTAGCAGTTGTATGTTGGAGGTGCTCACGCCTAATTCAGACTTAAATAAATAATATTTCATCAATCAAGAACTTAGTTTCCCAGAGGCTGTGTTTCTTTGTTTTTAGTACAAGGGCGTATGTTTGGCATAGAAGGACTGGGTTTGGGTAGAAAAGGCATCGTCTTGTCTATCTCAGTTTCAAGTTTAATTGAAACGAATCTATGACCTTCACCCTTTCTCACTCAGAAACAAAGTGAAAATGGCTATGTGCAAACAACATAAAACCAGAAACGCCTACGACTAACTCGCAGTATGTTCAGGCTTTAGCTGTTTGCCGCTCATAAGTATTTAAGGGTTGGGAATGAAGCCTTTAAAATTTAAATCTAGTTAGAATGGTATTTAATTAAATTTAACTTTCTGAGGGACTACAAATGCGTCAAAAAACTCATCTTAGTGGTATACGGTATACTGCTTCTTTTGTTAGTTTCTATTACCAGGGTGAATATAGCGGATACATACCACTTAACCCTTTACCACTTAGATACATATTTTGTAGTCCCTTAGTTACATTTAATTTAATACCTTTCTTCCTAAATTCAAGTTTTAAAGGCTCCATTTCCAACCCGTATTACTGATGCGCAGCAAACAGCATAACACATGAACAGACTGCGAGTTACTCGCTGTCTGTTCTGGTTGTATGCTGGTTGAAAAAGCCATTTTCACTTTGCTTCTTATGAGGGGAAAGGGTTTATAAGAAATTGAACATGGAACATGCCAATACCAGCGCTAGAATTTAAATACAATTTGTATTTTGGGCTCTGGCAAATGTTTTTTAAAATTTAGTTGAAAGCACAAAAACTAGTTTTAACTCGCTATTTCATTTAATAATATAATTTAATAATACACGTACCAAACTCTTGTAAACTTTGTCCTTAAAGCCTTTTCAATAAAAATGTATTTGCAATGAGTATTAGTTATTGTACTATACACATAAATGATAAAAAAAAATAAAAAGGCGCGCCTTAACAATTTTTTTATCATTTATGTGAATAGTACGAACAAACACAAAACAAAGTGAAAATATTTCTACAAGTGTTGACATAAGTGTACAAAAAGGATACTAAACAGGAAGTCGAGTTTTACACATACTGACATAGACCATTAAGCAACTTCATGTTGTCAATTTGCCCAGGTTGACTTAGGGTGGTTAAACCTTGTTACAGCAGAAACAAAATTAACTTTCCTGCCTTGTTTACCACCTTGGCTGAAGCTGGAATTTCTATGAGCCCAGACTTGTATCCATCTGGGGCCGCCCCCCCCCCTTCACCCCCCCCCAAAAAAAAACCATTTACCAAACATCCTTGTTGAAAATTTACTTCATTTACTATATCAAAAATCGAGAACTTCAATCATGAAATATTGCAATTATGCATGGAAGTTTTTATTGAATTTAAACAAAATTTATTTTTACATGTATTAGAAAAAGTGATTTTGCAAATGAGGAATTTGATAGATGATTGGAGGCCAGCACATATCTATTTGTGAGATTGGTATAAACTGAAATTCTACAAAAATAACTCTTTATCACTCCGAAAAATCAGTTTTTGTAGAAGCTCCCCTTTGGTTTATTCTACTATTTGTTTCACACAAGTATTGGAGTCAATTATGGGATTGTGTATCCAACATACAAAGGGCAGACAGTAAGATACTTGCCGAAACGGCTGAAAGTCACCAAAAACAATGGTGTATGATTGGAATTTTGTTCACATAATAAGGGATACTAACCAAGTTTACTGTGTGCTAACTGTTAGATAATCATGTGCATTTAATCAAATGATTAATCATTTGTGTAAAAATGATTAAAATACATCATACATTTTATTGATTAAACTGGCAAAGATAATACATAGGTCACTATTTTTACTATATTTGAGCCCCAATGTCTTTTGTTTGTTTCCAGTACCAGGGTGTATGTAGTGGATAGAAGCCCGGGGCTTGAGTTGAACCTGGAACCAGTACGGGATGAGGATGCCGGACATTACAGGTGCGTGGCCACCGTCGGAAGTCAGACCTACGAGCGCAAGTTGATTTTAGCAGTAAGAGGTAACCATGCTGTTAGAGGTAACCATGATGCTTATAATTTAAGAATACTGTAATAAAAGTTGGATTACTCCTTTTAGCCTATTTTCTACTTTAAGTATGAAGATTTCTTCATAATTAGTTATAAATTAGGAAGAATTTTTGTAAACCCAGAATGTTTTTTCCTGTCCTAAGTTGTTTCCAAAATAGCACCCCTGTGTATATAACCCTTTTAAAGCATGGCTTTTCGTGCTGTTTTTTAAATTACACCATTCGATGCATAATTTGACAGGGTAAAGTTTGATGAGAGATTTTTATTTGTTGACATTAACTTTAACAATTAACTGGCAATGTAAAGATGATAACATTGATGACAACACCCATATTTCTTCAGTGATAATCCAGCATTGCCCAGAATTAGGCTGTTGTCAGTGTTTTTTTCAGCCTTTATAGTATTATATTTTTGAACAGTGACTTAAATGAAAATGTTTGAATTGTTTCATTAATTTGATGAAAAAATTCTAGTGTTCAAATGTGGCATAAATTATCAAGTGATTATGGTTCTTCTTTCATTATAACATTTTATTGTCAAACAGCGTCATAAATGATTCTATTCAATTAAGGATGATAACATTCAGTAATTGTCTAAGAGAGCCACAAATGATTCTTTTGTCATTAGCCATCATAACATTTGTAAATGTCAAAAACAGCCACAAATGATTCTATTGTCATTAGCCATCTAGCATTAGGTAATTGTCCAACAGTGCCTCAAATGATTCTGTGTCATTAGCCATCATAACATTTGGTAATTGTCCAACAGTGCCTCAAGTGATTCTGTTGTCATTAGCCATCATAACATTTGGTAATTGTCCAACAGTTCCTCAAATAAATGTGTTGTCATTAGCCACCATAACATGTGGTAATTGTCCAACCATGCCTCACATGATTCTGTTGTCATTAGCCACCATAACATTCGGTAATTGTCCAACAGTGCCTCAAATGATTCTGTTGTCATTAGCCATCATAACATTTGGTAATTGTCCAACAGTGCCTCAAGTGATTCTGTTGTCATTAGCCATCATAACATTTGGTAATTGTCCAACAGTTCCTCAAATAATTCTGTTGTCATTAGCCACCATAACATGTGGTAATTGTCCAACCATGCCTCACATGATTCTGTTGTCATTAGCCACCATAACATTCGGTAATTGTCCAACAGTGCCACAAATGATTCTGTTGTCATTAGCCACAATAACATTCGGTAATTGTCCAACAGTGCTTCAAATGATTCTGTTGTCATTAGCCATGAGCTTTACAAGTCTGAATAAACCTTTTTTTCTGTACATGATAACATAAATAATTTGCCAACACTGCTGCAAATGATTCTGTTTTCATGAGCCATGGAAACATAAAGTGATTGTCCAACAGTGTCTCAAATGATGCTATTGTCCTTTTTTCAGCTACGATTACATTCCATGATTGTCCAACGGAGCAGTTTGGTATGGTGGGAAATCGCTCTGAGATCCTGTGTTCAGTGTCTGGAGGTGAGGGGACTTTGTCAACTGAGTGGCGCAAAGAAGGCGTTGTGGGAACACTGGTGACCAACAATGGTATAAATACTCAGACCAGATTTAATAGGCGATTTCTCTTTTACCAAACAAACACAACTTAAAGCAGTCATCTAATTTTGGGTATCAATTAACAGAAGATATCATTTTTACTGTGTCAATCAGTGGATATAAAATGTCGGACTCTTTCAGTTGCCAAATAATCCTATATTATCATTTTTTCCATTTTCAAAGTCAAAATCAGGCCAAAATTGGTGATAAATGTATTCGAGAATTCAAATAAAACATTAAGTAAGAAATCACAAACAAATCGTTTTCCATTTTTCGGAATTACTAGAAAAGTGAACTTAAGAAATGCTTTAAGCATGCTACTCTACCTAATATGAAAGATTTTGTGAGGGAAACTTTTGTTACAACCGTATTTGGTTTTACTGTATCATAAAGGTGTGAATTAGACTTTTGCTGTTTGTGTTTGTGTAGATTTTCTCCAACGCTTTTGTATTATTTTTAGTAAATTGGCAACAAAGGAAACAACACAAAATCTTATTTTATTTGTTTACCTTAACCTATTATATTCCAGAGCGGGTTGAAAGATGAAAGATAACTGAAAGATAAAAAACTACGGCCATAGTAACACATGATTCCCAATATACATGTATTTTAAATTATGCATTTTAATTTTAATCCTTTAACATGTTTTTCATAACTTAATCCTGATAGGTTGCGATTTTCTTTCATTGATTAATTATCATATTTATTCTCGAAAAGGGTAACAACAAGTTGCATGATAGAATCTAGGCTGCATGAGAGGGGGCAGCCTTGACATGTTGTTAAATCTAGTATGATTTTTCCAAGACGTATGCAAATAGATTAAAAAAACTACCAGACATTTTAATGTGTTCGAAAAATATAACCACCACAAACATTAGCACACTTGTCCTTGCTGTTAACTGGCACACTCATTTATAGATACAATTATGTTGTGTCCTACATGGTAATAAACGGTTTTGTGTCCGTTTCAGAATATGAAATAGAAACCAAAAAGTTGGTTGTTCTGCAAACAACTGCATCGTCTGCCGGACTCTATACATTCTATGCCTCGGCTTCTACAGAAAAGAAGAGTCAACGGATAACATTTACAGCTGTCAGTAGGTCGTCAGTTGCACAAGTCAAAGAATCATTAGAGGACAAAATGCCTGGTTATCTCTTAACTTTTAAAGACTTAATTGTTTATTGGAAAAAAAAACACTTTGATTCCAGTATTTTTTTAAATTAAATTTGTAAACAAAAGTCTGTGCTTTAATGACAAAATAAGAATACATGTGAGGTTTGTGGGGGTATACTGCACTGGAATCCACCTGACTGTCAGTTAGTTGGTTGGTCAGTTAGTCTGCTTTACATGTTAACTCTTCTGCCGTTTTGTACTCATTTATATTTTTGCAAATCAATCTAAAACTTAATTGATATGTTGTTTATACCATACAGAAGTGTAAAACGTTATTTTGATGTATTTTACACTCAGTTACTAGTATTTTTTTCCTTAAAACGTTTACTTACATCATTGTACATATGTACATTTTGTATTGAATAAGTCGCTTAGTTTTCTGAATATAAACTGGAAATTTTATACATATCTTGTGTATCCTTAAAGAAGAATAATCAAAGAACTTTCTCAGCAGTAGTTGTCTTTCAGTTGAAAGCGTGTGATTAGTATGATCCTATATTGCTGCATGGTGGTTGTTTGTATGGCATGTATTTTTGTTATGCAGCTATTCCATTCATTGTTCAACCACTTTTATCCAAGAAGGCAGTGGTGGGCAACACTGCGGAGCTGTTCTGTGCGGCGCGTGGAACGCCGTCTCCAAGAATAGACTGGTTCAAAGTAGATGAGGTAAGGTGCTGACCCTTGAAAAACAACTCAAGCACAAGTTGTGATGTGTTTTTTTTACATTGTATGGTCTATTATCGGTAAGGGGGTATATTGTTTTGCTGGTTGTAAAGCGTTTGGTCTGTTTGTTGGTCGGTCTGTCTGTCTTTCGGTACACCAGTTTGTTTCCGATCAATGACTTGTGAACGGATTGATCAATTGGCTTGGTACTTCCTACGTGCATGAGCCTTTGCAAGTAGATGACTCCTATTTAAATCGGAACCACTAGGTCAAAGGTCAAGGTAACTGTCGCACTAAGAGTCAAAATTGTTTCCGATCAATAACTTGTGGACGGATTGACCAATTGGCTTAAGACTTCGCATGTGCATTAGCCTTTGCCAGTAGATGGCCCCTATTGAATCGGAACCACTAGGTCAAAATTCACTGTCACACTTAGAGCGAAAATTGTAATCGATTTATAACGTGTGAACGGAATGACCAATTAGTTTGCTACTTCCCATGTGCATAAGTGATGGAAAGTAGAAGGCCCGTGTTGAAATTGTGGTCACTAGGTCAAAGGTCACTGTCACTCTAAGTGTGAAATCATTTCCGATCAAAAATTCGTCAATTGATTTAACGATTGGCTTGCTACTTCCCATGTGCATTGGTCCTGGACATGAGATGACCTGTGTTTAGGTCCACTTTACTCATAAAGTTGTTTTAATTTATTTCTTATTATTGAAAGATCATCTTATAAATGACAACACCCCAACACTTTACCCCTCCCCTCTCAACCTTCCCCCGACGCCCCCCCCCAAAAAAAAAAAAAAAAAAAAATAATATATATATATATATATATATATATATATATATATATATATATATATATATATAAATATATATATATATATATATATATATATATATATATATATATATATATATATATATATATATATATATATATATAAATGGTTAAACAAAACAAATATTTATTTTTATTATAAGCTCATCTATTTTGTTTGAAGAAAAAAAGAGCTATTGCCATCACCTGAGCGTCGGCGTCGGGTTAAGTTTTGTGTTTAGGTCCACTTTTGTCATAAAGTATCAAAGCTATTGCATTCAAACTTGGTACACGTACTTACTATCATGCAAGGACTGGTCAGGCAAAGTAAGAGAACTCTGGCTTGCATTTTGACAGAATTATGTGCCCTTTTTATACTTACAAAATTGAAAATTTGGTTAAGTTTTGTATTTAGGTCCACTTTATTCCTAAAGTATCAAAGCTATAGCTTTCATACTTGCGGTACTTACTAACTATCATAAGGGGACTGTACAGGCAATGTTATGTAACTATGACTGGCATTTTGACAGAATAATGGCCCCTTTATACTTGAATAATTGAACATTTCTTTAAGTTTTGTGTTTTGGTCCATTTTACTCCTTAAATATCATAGCTATTGCTTTCAGACTTGGAACAGTCGCTAACTATCATACGGGGGACTATACAGGACCAGTTGCATAACTCTGGTTGGCATTTTGACGGAATTATGGCCCTTTTTTGACTTAGTAACTTTGAATATTAGGTAAAATTTTGTGTTTAGTTCCACTTTACTTCTAAAGTATCAAGGCTATTGCTTTCAAACTTCAAATACTTTCATACTTTTATAAGGCTACTGTACCTGGCAAGTTTAATTTGACCTTGACCTTTGAATGACCTTGACTCTAAAGGTAAAATTATTATTTTCTAAAATTGCCATAACTCTTTTATTTATAACCGGATTTGATTCATACTTATACAAAACAACACTTACCTGACATACCACAATAGACTCTATCCAAACCATCCCCACGCCCCACCCCAGAATCCCTCTCGCATTTTTTATTGTTTTCCCATGTTTTCATATTTTTAAAAATCATCTAATAAATGACTACAAATTCACACTATATCCCCCTCTCAACCCCCCCCCCGACCCCACCCCCGCGCCCCCAATTTTTTTTAAACATGGTTATTAAAACACAAATATTTAGTTTTATTATTTAATTTATGAATGACCGTCCAACCATCCCACCTAAGAATGCCCCCCCCCCCCCCCAAAAAAAATAATATGTTTTTTCATTTGTTTTTCTTATTTTTGGAAGATAATGTTATAAATGACCACACCCCACACTATACACCCCTCTTTACCAAACTCTTCGCTCTTTTTTGATTGAAATATTGAGATAGGTCCATTCACCTTTACAAAGAAAAGATCTGCACCCGCTAGGCAGTGATCTTGTTTTATTTTTGAAAGACTGTCCGACCATCCCACCAAAGAATCCCCCCCCCAAAAAAAAATTTTTTTTTTCTTTTTTCCCTTTTGAAAGATTATGTAATAAATGCCCATACCCCCAAACTATACAGCCCTCTCTTCCCCCACCCCTCCCCCTTTTTGATTGAAGTATTGAGATAGGTCCCTTCACCTTTAAAAAGAAAAAAAGATGCGCGGTATGCACCCGCGAGGCGGTGTTCTTGTTTTAATATAGTATGTCAGCTGTGTGCCCGCAAAAATATACCACGGTATTGTATACAACGCTGTCAAAAACGTAATACTTCAGATATGCTATTCAATAACATTCTCAAACACAGAATCGCAAAGAAGTACGCATGCAGACGGACAGTCGTATCACAATCAAGGAGCTGACTGTGGACGGCGACACTCAGGGCATCATGATGATCGAGAATGTTCAGAAGGAGGACGAGTCACTTTATGCCTGCAAGGCCTACAACAAAGCCGCTGAGATTCTAAACTCTGACACTATCCCAGAGACACAAAGCAATCTGGACGTGCAAAGTAAGTGCTAGCATTTTATGACCTCCATATCTACTGTTTCTGAGAATATATACTCAAACGACCTGTTAATTTGTTTGTTTCTGTACATACTAGATGAAACTTAATAGTTATTGAAACGTGTATGACTTCAAAAATGCTTCCTACAAAGCTTTGATACTTGCATGGAATCCAGCAGCACTATGTTTACAAAATATATGGAACTGGTAATGGTCTATGATACTGCAGAGGATATAATCATATGCAATATTAAGTTAATACATTTGAAAGTCATAAGAACCAAGTCTGGCACACTAAAACCGTTCTCTTGATTGCAGCCATACCCAGTATCGGGGAATTCCAAGACACGGTGAACGGGCAGTACCAGGGTAGGGAGGGCGCAAGTGTGACCATGAAGTGTGAGGCCCGGGGTGACCCCAGGCCCGTAGTGGTCTGGACTAAGGTCGGCAGCAACCACCAGTACACAGAGGGACAGAACTCAGAGGTATTGATTGCTGGGTCTGGAGCATGCTCTTATTTATCTGCATGTTAAGCCTCCCTCTTGGAAAACAGGACTAAATGCATGTACGTAATGTCAAATCATATTAGCCTCTGCAATCCACACAGACTCATCAGTAACGACACTTTCCGCCTTAACAGTATTTTTGCTAAGTAGAGACTTCCTTTAAATAAAAAATACAAAAAAAGAAGAGAAAGTCCTGTCTGATTAGCTTGTGCGGACTTCAAAGTCTAAATTGGGACAACACTTAAAGCACATGCATTAAGCCACGTTTTTGCAGAGGGAGGCTTATTACTTTTCTGTCTAAAGTTTATAAGATTATCAGAGTAGAGTGTCTTAGAAATTGGTGTGATAGGGCTTAAATAAAAGGGTTCCAATTACTCGTGGCTTTCAGACGGTGTCAGTGACCAAGGAGGACATAGCGGATCCCAACAACCCGGGGGTCAAACTGTCCCTTGATCTGAAGGGGCTGGAGGCCAGTGCAGATGGCATCTACACATGCATCGCCCGCAACGAGGCCGGAGAGGTGTCCAAGAACGTCAAACTGGATGTCCTGTGTAAGTTCCTGCATTGGAAATGCATTCCTAGTCGTTAGTTTAGTTTAAATTGTTATTTTTTAAAATATGGATTGTTTTATTGCAGTCTAGGGTCTTTATTATTTTTAATTGATAGGTATAAAATATTGATTCCAAGTGGGGCTATGATAGTTTTTGCAAAAACGTTTCAGCCTATGTGTAACCCTAACTTAGTTAAAAAAGCGTTTGACAACAATTCTAAGCAGTGCGGGATTAATTCCAGCCTGGCCACAATCCGTGTGTTGGGATTTGTAATTCAATCCCTTCTAGTGTCATTCCCATCCTAGCTCTGATGCAAGTAGAGCAGTTGTCGATAACTGGAATAGGTAAGTGCACTTAGTACTGGTAAACGTACTAAGTGAGAAAAGTAAAGGAGTTGAAAAACAATCACCTCCTTTCAGCTGATTTCCTGTCTTTCAATGTCAAACATACAAATAGTATTTAATTTTGATGGATCTATTTACAAATGAAGAGTTTATTTGAACCTTTTAAGGAGGATAGACCTTTTTTCCTCCCCTGAGGTGGTTCTTAAATCACACCAAAGTTCAATGTCACACGAGTGTTAAAGTGAATCTGTTTACACATAGAATTTAAAGTGAGTCAAATTGTTATGTCAAAGTCAAACAATGGGTTGGTGAAAAAAACCTGGCTTGTTCTTATTCTAAGTTTGTATATGATGCCCGGCTTCATTTTTTTCATGTTAGAATTTAGGCGTTAAACGACAAACATTTAATTTGGACTGCTATTTACTATTTTTTCTGTTTTTCAGTTTCTCCAAATTTCGATGGCCAAGACACTGAGTATGGTAGAGTGTTCTATACATGGAAGGGTAACACGGATGGTAAAGTGGTCTGTGTTGTCAATGGCAACCCCCAGCCAATCTTCAATTGGTACAAAAACGGCACAGAGATCGTACGTGGAACATCAGGTTACGGATTGTCAGAGGAGAAGTCGGCTGATCCCAGATACCCGTACAGACATATCAGCAAGGTTTCTGTAAGTGTTGTCGTTACTGTAAGCCTCAATCTGGGATAACCAGTCTTTTGTTTAAAGTTTCATCACAGATTAGCCTGTGCTGTCCACACAGGCTAATCAGGGATAACACTTAGCTTTCATAGAATTTTTTGTGTCAAGGACGTGTCTTCTAAACCAAAATCTAGTTTAACCAAAACATGCCTTCCCTGATTAACCTTTTCCGACTGCACAGGCTTATCTGGGTTAACTCTTTACGCACATACATTAAGCCCAGTTATTCCAGAAAGAGGCTTACTAAAGAAGGTTTTACCATGCCATTTGCCCGATTAACATCTTAAACACATTTGGCTGCAGAAAATTCTATTTGACAACAATATTTTCTTATGCATAACATTTTTTTTTTAAATGTGGACTCAATTATTTTTATACGCCCGTCTATGACGGGACGTATTATGGTATACCCCGCGTCCGTCTGTCCGTCCGTCCGTCTGTCCGTCCGTATGTCTGTTAATGTCGTACGCTACGTCAAATATCCTTTGACAGATTTTCTTCAAATTTTAACACAATCTTAATATTGATAAACCCTGATCCCCTTTCGTTTTTGACGGAATTCTGAATTGTCGTTCCAGAGTTATGGGACTTTGTTCGTCAAAATTTCGTGATTTCATTGAATGTCCTACTGTAGCTATATAAAAATGTTAAAGTTGTTATAACTTTGGTATGCTTGGACCTAGAGTCTTGAAACTTGACATGAAGGTTGGCCAGAACTAGTAAGTAACCACTGGACATTTCAAGGTCATTCATTTGAAGGTCAAGGTCACTGTGACCTTGAATGTAAAAATGTTAAAGTTGTTATAACTTTGGTATGCTTGGACCTAGAGTCTTGAAACTTGACATGAAGGTTGGCCAGAACTAGTAAGTAACCCCTGGACATTTCAAGGTCATTCATTTGAAGGTCAAGGTCACTGTGACCTTGAATGTAAAAATGTTAAAGTTCTTATTTCATGTTATAACTTTGGTATGCTTGTACCTAGAGTCTTCAAACTTGAAATAAAGATTGGCCAGTACTAGAAGATGACCACTGGTCATTTCAATGTCATTCATTTGAAGGTCAAGGTCACTGTGACCTTAAATGTTAAAATGTTAAAATTGTTATAACTTTGGTATGCTTGGACATAGAGTCTTCAAACTTGACATGAAGGTTTGCAAGCACACTTAGATGACCACTGGTCATTATAAGGTCATTCATTCTAAGGTCAAGGTCACACAAGGTCACTGTGACCTTAAATGTTAAAATGTTAAAATTGTTATAACTTTGGTATGCTTGGACATAGAGTCTTCAAACTTGACATGAAGGTTTGCAAGCACACTTAGATGACCACTGGTCATTTCAAGGTCATTCATTCTAAGGTCAAGGTCACTGTGACCTTAAATGTTATTGTTGTTCATGTATCCTACCGTAGCTCAAATATCCCCCGATGGATTTTTTATACGCCCGTCTATGACGGGACGTATTATGGTATACCCCGCGTCCGTCTGTCCGTCCGTCCGTCCGTCCGTCCGTCTGTTAATGTCGTACACTACGTCAAATATCCTTTGACAGATTTTCTTCAAATTTTAACACAATCTTAATATTGATAAACCCTGATCCCCTTTCGTTTTTGACGGAATTCTGAATTGTCGTTCCAGAGTTATGGGACTTTGTTCGTCAAAATTTCGTGATTTCATTGAATGTCCTACTGTAGCTCAAATATCCTTCGATGGATTTTTTTCAAATTTCAACACAATCTTAATATTGATAAACCCTGATCCCCTTTCGTTTTTGACGGAATTCTGAATTGTCGTTCCAGAGTTATGGGACTTTGTTCGTCAAAATTTCGTGATTTCCATGCTCATGTACTTATAAAATAAACCATGTATTCAAATACAAATAAACTGAAGTAAAAAAATTATTCAAAGGGTTATTTATTACCTTACTACTTCATTGGCGAACGACGGGCGTATCATGCGCTCATGGCGCAGCTTTTATTGCTTTTAATGAATGTCCTGCTCACCTTAGTGTTCATGATGAGCTAATGGGATACCGTTATGTCCGTGTTGGTCTGTAACATGATTTATCATACCACCGCATTGATATCTGCCTGATATAATGTTGCATGATATATATTTTTTATATCATGGTCAACAGGAAGTTCTTATATCAGTCATGTGTGGAGGATGGTCATATTACTCGGAATCAACTATACAGTAATCATTTTAAGTAAAGTCGAATCAGATTCAACAAAAAAAATAATTTGATACCAACATTTTAAACACAAAATGCAACACAAATAGCCAAAAAAAACATTTTTTACAAATATTAAGCGCGCGTGCTCATGACGTCAATATTAACTCGTCAAACGACAATGGTATATTCTTTCCCGCTAAAACTACATTTTTTTGCGTTTTTTTTTTCATTATTTCTTTTAAATCTAGGACTTAGAGGTATATTAAACAGAAACACAGATTTCTGCCTGATCCTTTTGTAATTTATCAGGCTCGGCACGAATAAAATAATATTATTCTAAGCCTTGCCTGATATATTACAAAAAGATCAGACAGAAACCTGTTATTTTCTATGTGTTTGCCAGTTTTTTTCTCATTGACTTGCGCATGTCCAATGGGAAAAACAGAAACACATTATTAACTCAACACTCAACACTATTCATGCTTTTAAAAAATGATGTAATTAATTATTTTGTGTTTATGAAATTTTTCAACACGTTTATCAGTAAAATATAGGAGATATATGGAATTAATAAATCTAAGTGGTGATCTTATGGGAAAATAAAAAATATTTTCCAACTACTCTAAAGAAAAGCAGTATGCATCCAGTAATATTGGCATGTACGTGGCTTAAGATAGAAAAAAAAGTTATTTGAAGAGAAGCACCACATACCGGTGTGTTTACATCCATCAACATTTAAGTGTGAACCCCACAAAGTCACGTGATATTGCACCGTGATAAGTTGCGCACTGTTTATTTGAAGCTAGAAATTGATAACATGGAATAAACATTACAATTCAAAATTGTGTTTCGGATTAGAAAATTCATTATGGTAATTAGACTATGCAACAAAACATTTACAGTTGAAGGTAATTAAAAAAATGTTAAGCGGCTTTACTTGTCGAAAGAAATGTTTTGACAACATTAAGCATGAACTGAACAATTTCCACGAGGATTACACCAGGTTTCCGTCATCAGTCTCCTTAGTAACTGGCAAAGATTCTTTCGCGGAGAAAAACACCGTAGCGTGGAAGGTTAAGAAAAACCAACAAACTGCCACAAAACCATTGAAACTATCCATTGATGGTGACACTGGGTAATTCACGCATAACTGAATCACAATTGTTCGCATCTTCAGTGCCATGGAGCCATACTCTTATCCTATTTGTTAAGTAGTATGTAACCTATTTCGGTGTAAAATGAAAACAGCCAAACAAAATACCCGTACTGATTATCAATTGCACACTTATACAATTCTCACTTAATTGAGGATAATGTAACAAATATTCCAGTGCATAGTTGTCTGATGTTGATTATAGCAAAGTTTCATCGGCTGTTGAGTCAGCTGACGCAAACCTGGTTCATTCAGAGGCAGGTTATCCCACATGAAGTTCCAAAGTGGTGAGGAAAAATGCTGTTGAGTATCCAGTACCTAATGCAAGCATTCTATGATCCGCAAGGTCCTCTTGTACTACATCGTTGGTAGCGTACTTCAGCTCTAAACAGACCATATCGTCTACTTAATGTAATAATTTGTGAAACTGACATTTTGTAAATTTTTCAGGAGAGCACATTTTCCGAAATACATTAAGAGCACTGACGTTCCTTTTTTGCATTAAAAATATTTTAGTGTTAAAATTTTGGTAACTGCTTCTTTCTTAATTTTGTATTGTTTTAAAAAAAGACACCTCAATATGTTGTGTTTTGTTTTACAAACTTTATTATAATACTTATAAGAAAATTGAAATAATTTTAATAAAACAGATTTTGCTTCTCCTGAAAAGTTTACAAAATTTCAGTTACTATACTTATTACATTCAGAAAATCACCTCTGTTCGCTTGATGTCAATTTGGAAAATTTGGTTAAAACATTATTTACACCAAAAAGGTCGTTTTAATATTTTAATAGTTGGTGTATGTCATCTAAATAAACACAAAAACGGAAAAAAAAATAAAAATGTATAAAAATGTCAGTTACATGACTTATTACATTCAGTAGACGATATAATCAATATAAAGAAGTGAAGACAAGACATATTCTGCACATATTTTATGTTCCAAATGGTACAAGTAAACTTTCGCAATCCGTTTTTGCTGGGTTTTTTTCAGGTAACGTACAATGGGGCCAATGACAACATATTTGGCACCTACACCTGCAAGGCAACAAACAACATTAAGCCCAATAATCAGACCCTGCAGCTAAAGATGGCTGGTAATATAGATCTGGAAGTTTGTATTGTGGTTAAGTAATTAAAACAAATAATTCAATGCTTGCTTAATGGCATCAGATCAAATATAAGAAAATGACATTTATTTCACTGGAAACTATTATTTTGTAAGAAAAACATTAATTATGTTGATATTAAACATTGCTTTGTGGGAAGGGAATAATTTATTTAACTGTATGCGTGGTACAAATGTATTATACTTAATTGATTTCCCAAATTAAATCTAAAGGTATCACACACTTTCATACATTCAGTATGAAAATATGTTGGGTCACTGCTTTTTTGTTGGTTCTTGGTTTTGGAACCAAATAATTTTTAATTTTGGCTTAATTATGAATAGAACAGAACACAAATGTATAAGGACTTAAATATAGTAAATCTTCATTCTTAACTTAATTGAACCGTGCTCTGTGAAAAGTGGGTTTAATGCATGTGCGTAAAGTGTCATCCCATATTAGCCTGGCTAATCAGAGACAACACTTTTCGCTTAAACTGGATTTTTGTTTTGTTAAGAAGAGACTTTCTTTAAATGAAAAAAACATAAAAGCAGAAAGTTTGAAAATGGTCATGATCGATGGAAAAACGTGGCCGCCAGGGGTGGGGAAGTTTTCTCTATATGTATAAAGTGAAAACATGTGAACAGTCTAGAAGAAAATTTTTCCCAACCTTCATGAAATTTTGTCAGAACATTTGTTTCCAGAATACGACGATTGAGTTTGACAATGGTTCGGATCGGGAAAAAAAACATTGCCGCCAGAGTGGGGGATCTTTTTCCTTATATTTATATAGTAAAACAATACGGCGCCGCTTTGATTTATTATATTTTTTATCATTTGGCAGGTTCATATGATTATCTCCCTTTAAAGCTTATTTCTTCCATTTGGTTTTTTTTTAACCTTTGACCTTGAAGGATGACCTTGACCTTTCACCCTTAAAAATGTAAAGCTCCATTAGATACACATGCATGCCAAATAAGAAGTTGCTATTTTCAATATAGCAAAAGTTATAACAAAATTTTAAAGTTTGACGCAAACAAACACACAAACAAACAAACAAACAAACCAACAGACAGGGCAAAAACAGTATGTCCCCTACTATAGTGGTTGGGGGACATAAAAAGCTTTTGAACACTCTAGAATTCACATTTGTTTGTCCAATCATCATGAAATTTGGTCAAAACATTGGTTTTATGGATATCTTGTTATGATATCTAGGCCGAGTTCCTTTATGGTTACGGTCTGTTGAAACCATGGCTTTACATGGCTTTATAGTGTAACCTTGTTTACACTCTACAAAGAAATTACCAATGTACACGTTTAATGAAATTTATGCATATTATGATATTCATGATCTCCATGCAGTCATCTGAATATTAATTCTGCCGATAAGATATACAGTTCTATTGCCATTTTTTTTGTTCCTTTCGGAAGAGGATTTTTATGATGATGATTGATTGGAGATAAAGTGCAACAAACATGTGCCATCTGAAAAAACTTTATTAAATATTCTCATAATTTTAAGTAGTTATATTGATTTCACAGAAAATAACTTAGGGGAGAACCAACTGTATATAATTTGAAATGTGTTTGACCTCCAATCATGAATGCATGGCTTGTCAGGAATTCACTCTTATTTCTCCAATGATCCCATTCATCCACCTGCTTATCGGTAACTAATTAATTCTCTATTGACTGCGCCTGAATTGTTCTGGTACAGTAGTATTCATTGATGCCTTTTGAAATGGTAATGTGATGAAACAGGCTTGCAGCTTAAATGCCCTTAGTCCCTATAAAAAGGCCCCAGCTGGGAACATCAAAGACCTTCAGACTGATAAGAGTGGAACACAAATTGTTATGGCACACATTTTATGGATGACGTCGGTAGTTTTATGTGATTATCAAAGATTTGTGTATTAAATAGGCAGGATTGTTGTTTTAATTGGAAATATCATTGCAATGTGAGTCTGAAAATAGTTCCAGTTTGTTTTTAAGCAAGGCCCTGAGGTGGGTGGCAGATTTCTTTTTATTGGTATAGTGAAACATTGTGAACTCTCTATAAGTCACATTTTTCTTCAATCTTAATGAAACATGCTGAGAATATATGTTCCTATAATATATTTATTTACTTTGAAAACGGCTCCGGTGCTCTGAACAGCGTTGTTTCCATGGGCGAGCGAATTTCTTCTTGTGAACCTTATGATAATATTTATGTTTCATGAAGTACTTTTATTATTTTGAACTCCAACTACCCAGAATAGTTTAGTTCCTTCAGGTCTCAGGTGAGCGCCACATGGCCCATGGCCCTCTTGTATATCATATGTGTTAGGTCTCACATATGTTGGATATCCCTTGTGTTTGATATAAAATGTGTTTTATACACCCTGTTTTAAGTGTCACATATGTTGTTTATCACATATGTTGAATATCAAGTATGTGATGTCAAACGTGTTAGATATCCCGTGTGTTGGATATCACATGTTTGATGTCGAATGTGCTGGATATTAGTTAAAATTTCTCTCAAGTGATGACATGGAAAGAATGATAATTATAAATCATGAGTGTTGTAATGTTGGTGACTATTGATCGGTTTCAGTTTATGAATATTAATTAATCCAAATAATGGCTTGGGAGATATTGTAATAAAACCATTATTGGCCAAAGTTGGATCTTTACATTGTGGCAAGAAACCAATTTTTCCAAGATAAAGTTCTTGTGGTAAATCCAATTTGATACCATGTATGTGGGAACAAGGGCCTTTTTTCCTTTTTTCTAGAACAAGGAGATTAATTTCAGTATTTTTTCAGTTATGTGTTATGGTGTCATGTGTCAGAAACAGAAGAGTTCCTTTTAAAGTTAGCTTATTTTGATGTATTAATATATGAAATCTCTTTTACTATTACATATTGCTAAAAGATTGTAAAACCATTTATCATTTAACATTTCCATTGAACAGCAATTCTCCTCTCTGCCTACTTAGAACGTGATAAGTACTGAAATATGGTGAATCTTGTTTGACATATTAAATGTTATAGACCAGGAAATTGCTTTGCAACAATAATTTTGTCAGTTTAGTTAAAATCTAAGCCTTTAACATTCTGATGAAAATTGTATAGACACAATTATTAAAATTGCATTTAGCAGTTAGAATTTGTTAACCCAAGAAATTGAATATACTATGGCTAGTTGATTGAATTTAAAAGTGTAAATCCACCTTATTATGTCCAATAATCTTTCAAAGTTTTATTACAATAATCTTTACATGCCAAATACCTTATTCCTTAGTTATAATCAATATATTGAGTTCAATAGATATTCTTATACTTAAAAAGAAACCCTTAGGTCCTCTTTTTGGGAGAACAAGTAGTTATTCTACTATCTTTAATAATCTTAAACTCATGTACACTTCAAAAACATCCTCACAATAGCTCAGTTACCCATGTTAAAACCTATCTTTATAACCCCATCTTTTTAACACCATGTTGAGAGTTCTTTCTTACTACTGTGCATTCTCAATAGCAGGCAACAGTATTTTTACGTTAATATGGGCTTGCTTGCTTTTACTACCAGGAAAAAGGCTTCCCCGCTTTTCCCGCTTCATCTTTTTCATAAGAATTACAGAACATTGATTGACATTATAGCACTAATTGCATTTCATCTAGTATCGTTTTATAATCAACATCAAATAATTTTGTATTGGCCTTTTATGACATCATTTTTGCCCAATGGTCATTAATGCTCAGACTACACCTTGGACAATATTGTCTAAAGCATGTGCTAGTCTTATTTTTTTGTACTTCACATTATTTAAATATACATTTAGACATATTTATTGTAAAAATTGTGTTTAAAGAATGCTCATTTTACATAAAATGAAATGAGTACCCAATAACTATATCATGATGCAAATATTGAGGCTTGCTCCTTTATGAGTGTTCAACTTTATATATTAAATGCATGTATACATATGTGAGTTTGTTTAACACATGTTAATTGTTATGTATTGTAGTTATAAGTCCATGTATGTGGTAATACGTAAATCTAATAATATTTATAATTCTGCCCAGCAATCGTTTAAGAAATATATTTGTATGTTATACTTCAAAACTGCCTTTTTTGCTTATTGGGCTATAGTAAAACCTTGTATCACTCTAGAAGTCACTTTCTAATGCAATCTTTATGAAACTTGGTCAGAACATGTGCCCAAATGAAATATTGGCTGAGATTAAAACTGGTTCATGTGAGCTTAAAAACTTGGTCACAAGGTTACATATAAAAAACATGTGAATATTATAGAAGTATCTTTTTTGCTGCAATCTTCATGAATCAGCTCACACGTTTTTAGAAGTCTTGTTATTCGAAATGTACAAGGCCCAATGTACTTGTTCAAAAAAGTCAAAATAATTTACACTTACACCTCAATTAATAACAATATCAAATGTTCCAATTTACAAATCAAGTAAATATTGAACAGCTTAACAAACCCTTGACTTTCACAATATGATGTTTACAACGCTTACTTATCATGAATGCCTCTCATGTGAGCGACTAGGGCCACCTTGGCCCTCTTGCTTTAGAATTTTCTGGTAGAATAGTTTCCAATTACTCAATGATATTATCGATGTATCTTTTAACCCAGCTGCATTTGATAGCATTCAAGAGTGCGTCAATGTTCGTTGATTGGATACCTCCTTTTCTACGGATTTAATTAACTGTGTTCGTTTAATTTTATCAGGTTTATCGTCCCATATGAAATTAATTAGTGTTGATTTTATATCATTAATAATATCATTTGGTGGATTTGGGAGAACTCTTAGTACATAAATTAATTTAGGAAATGCAAACGTTTTTAATACTGTGTTTTTTCCGATTAGTGTAAGTTTTTGGTGTTGCCATGATTTTAAGCAGTTTTAAAAATTCTGTAATTGCGGCAGTATGTTTTTTAAAACTGTATCATTTTCATTATTTGTAAATGTAATTCCTAACGTGGTGGCTTCATCTGATGTCAAATTAAATTTCTTTCTTTTTTACAAGGACCTAAAAATACATATTGTATTTTATAGGTCTTTGTTTTTTATTATGGACATAACTTTGTTTTAATTTACCTACTCGTAGCACAGTACATTTACTTTTGTTTATTTTAAGACAAGATGTCATTCCGAAAAGGGTTAGCGAATCTGTAGGTTATGGAGAGAGTCATAATTGTCATTTAAAAAACGAGTTGCATCGTCAGCAAATAGGGACTGTTTGATTTCCTTGTCAGGTTCTAGCGATATGCCATTTATATGTTTATTCGATTGGATGTGATGTGTTAGATACTCGATGCATATAATAAAAAGCGATGATGAAAGTGAATACCCTTGTCGAAACCCTCGTTCAATGTTAAAGCTGTTTGAAAAATAGCCATTGTTAATAATTTTACTGCTAATATCGGTATAGAACAGTTTGATCCATTTAATGAGACTATAGCCAAAGTTAATATTTTCAAAGCTAAAGAACATGAACGAATGATCAAGTGAATCGAATGCCTTTTCAAAGTCTGCAAAGAATATTAGATCATAATTATTTGAATTGTTGAAATATTTAATGCATTCTTGTATAAGACGCACGTTTTCACCAATATAACGTCATTTAATGAAACTAGATTGAGATCTTGAAATGATTGATGGTAATATTTTTTTAATTCTATTTGCTATACTTTTAGTTGCAATTTTATAATCATTGTTCAGTAAACTTATCGGACGCCAGTTTGACTAGGATTTTAAGTTTTTTCCGGGTTTGCTATGAGTGATATTATTCTTTGTTTTTGAATAGTGGTTAAACTTTCATTGTTCAATGAAAAATTTAGTGAATTAGTTAAATGTGTTTATATATCGTTCCAAAATATTTTATAAAACTCGATAGTTATGCAATCAGATCCCGGACTTATGTTATTTAGCATTTCTTCAAGAGCTAATCCACATTCATATTCAGTCAGTAACCCTTCACATAATTGTGTTTCCTTTTCATTTAAAGCATGATGTGTATTTTTGAAAAGGGTGTTATTTTCGACATTCTTTCGTTTGTAGAGGGTTTCGATAAAAGACGTTGTTCTTCTAGTATTTGATTTCTGTTTGTTATGTCTTTGCCATTTACAACTAGTCTGTTTACCTTTTTTTGTTCGCTTCTACGTTTTTCGATATTTGCAAGTATATTGTTTTTTTGAAATTGTGTTCAACATGCTGTTCCCGCGCTCGAAGTATTATGCCATTGAGGTGTGTGTGTGTGTGATAGATTTCTTCTAGTGTTTTTTTTTAAGCAATTTCATTTTCAATGGCGGTGGTATTATTTGTATTTGTTTCATGCAATTGTTTTTCAAGTGTTTCAATGATTTTTATGGTTTCAATTTCAAGTCTGTGTGTTTCTTTTTGTTTTAATGATGTGTATCTTATTGTTGTGTTACGTATATTACCTTTAATTATTTCCCATAAGGTGTTGGGGTTTGCATCTTTGTTATTTTGAACTGTATTTTTCATTTCCTGTTTTATTTGCGTTTGGTATTGTGTATCTATTTAGATCCTGTTATTAAGTTTAAAGTATCCTGTGCCTCTTTCATGTTGTGTATTATGCAGTTTAAGTTCAACTAGTGAGTGGTCAGTCATAAATCCTGGTTTAATGTAGCATGTGTCAATAATATTGCAGAGTGACTGAGATATTAAAAAATAGTCTAATCTGCAAAATATTGTTGGTTTTGTGTGTGAGTGCCAGGTGAATTTGGTCTCATTCGGATTAACTGTACGCCAGATGTCTATCAAATTGTAGTTTTCAATTTTTTTCCCAAAATATTTCTATTCTTTGAGTGAGTATAAAGGTTTCCATTTCTTTTATCTTTTGATGGATTAAGAACAATATTGAAATCGCCTCCGACTATAATGTTGTTATCTTGGTTATTTATTATAAATGATTGTAATTTTTCGTAAAATTTAGATTCATCTATGTAAGGACCGTAATTATGTATAAATGTTAATTGTGTTTCGTGTATTTGTATTACCCCGAAGGGTGGCATAAAGTTTTTGAACTGTCCGTCAGTCAGTCTGTCCGTCCGTCCGAAAACTTTAACATTGGTCATAACTTTTGAAATATTGAATATAGCAACTTGATATTTGGCATGCATGTGTATCTCATGAAGCTGAACATTTAAAGTGGTGAAAGGTAAAGGTCATTGTCATCGCTCAAGGTCAAAGGTCAAATATATGTCGTCTGTCCGTCCGTCCGAAGATTGAAGATAGAAACTTGATATATAACATGCATGTGTATCTCATAGAGCTGCACATTTTGAGTGTTGAACAGTCAAGGTCATTCTTCAAGGTCAAAGATCAAATATATGGCTTCTAAGCGGCGCAGAAGGGAGCAGTGTGTTTCTGACAAACACATCTCTTGTTATATCTATACTTGCTTGTCTGCCAATTATTATTTCGTTAAAGTTTTCCACCGTGATCCCTATATTACTTTTAATAAGAAAAGCAATTCCTCGTTTATTAGTATGTTGTCAACTAAGATAGATGTCTCCATTCCATTCATCTTTTATGGTTTGTGCTTAAGTAGGCATCAAGTGACTTTCTTCTAATAGGCATATACTTTTTTTCGTCTTACCATTTGAAAATATTTATGCATTTGCCTTTATTGTTTAGCTCTTTTAGATTCAAAGTAAAAATATTAATACTCGTTTAAAAGGATGGTGGAGTACATGATAATTCTTTGTGTGCCTGTCCAGTTGGTTTCTATCACAAGACATAGATAATAGGTTTTCATGTTATATTAGGAGCCAACGGTAGGTATGGGTAAGGATTAAAATTGATTTATATAATTTATCAAGACTGGATATGTGTGTGTACTCATGTGATTGTGCATGTGTTGCTGCGTGCGTTGTTATGTAATATAAAAAGTAAAAAAGACAGGGGGTGATGTTTTGAAGGTGAGAAAAGTGTGTTTGTGCTTGTGAAACTACTTTTAGTAACATTATTTCTTTACATGTTTGCACAACGCTTGTTAAAGCAATCTAATGAAAAAAAACTTAACGTGTAGCGTATGTGTCTTCTAAAGTGTGTAAACGATCAAATAAATGACAATACTGTTGACAGGGTGTCAACATTAACGTCAGACGCGTTCATTGCTGTAAGTAATTCATTTCTACATGTGTATAAGGTTTTTACAGGTTAGGTAACTTTACTGATTTGGTAATTTTAGCACCTATTATAAAAGACAATGTTATTAACCTGGCATATTGTAGACAAACGACAACAAACAGAACTTAACGTGTGGCTAAAAGGTCGTTTACAGTGTAATAATATCAAATAAAAGACAATAATGTTGACAGGATGTTAACATCAAAGTTAAACGTATTCATTTATATAAGAAATTCATTGAGTATGAGGTTTGTTTACAGGTTAGGTAACTTAATTTGTTTCGCAATTTCAATACGTATCAAAAGAGAACTATGCTATATATGTATATAACTAAATTAGAGAAGCAGTAAAGTTACCTAATTTTATCTGCATACAAAAACTTTTACATAATCTTCGGAAGGAATAGAAATGACTTGTGCATTGTTGGTATATGCATTGATTGTCATATAAAAATACATAATTATCTAATACATTAATACACTTGATAAGAGATAAGTGTGTATCTACTTCACAAAAACAATATTTCCCAGGCAAGAAACATCTTATTATTATCATTTAGTAAATATCCGTGAATGTGCTATTTACAAATATACACAATACACGTATTATTAAAACCAACCTTTAAAGCAATTACTATTTAGATAGGTTGTGCATTTTTTCAAGGGTGTATTTAATTGTTTACGGAATTTTTTATGAAAATAATTCAATACAATCTAATGTAGCTGCATTTGCAAAAATCTCCTGTAGTTTATAAGTATATTTTAGTTTATGGCGTTTCACAATAATAGGTCAATACAACCTAAAAAAGCTGCATTTGCAAAATTCCTTGTTATTTACAAGTTAAGACAATTAATTAATTATACCCAAACAAAAAAAATTTAAGGGGGTATATAGGAGTGTACTTGTCTGTCTGTTTGTCTGTCGGTCGGTCCGTATTAAGTGTCCGCTCTCTAATTCAAGTTGTTTTCACCCGATCTTCACCAGAATTCCCAGCCAACATGGAAATCAGGGAAATCTGGAAAAAGTCTTCCACTTTTTCCAGTCAGTGAAAAGTCAGGGAATTTGGGAAAAGTTCCTGAAATCAGGATAAAATCAGGTCAATTTGTTTAGTCAGACTTTCCCGAATTGTGTCGAGAAGTCCATACGATTAAAACAGCAAATCGATTCCTCTGCATGCCTATGGTGGCTTTGAAGTATATATGTATCTTAGTTATGTCTGCAACTTCTTTTTATTGAGGTTGTCTAAAAAAAGAAATAGGTCAAAATTATGATCCTGGAATTTTTATTTTTCATCAGGGAAAAATCAGGGAATTTAATTCATACAAAAAGATGGGAACCCTGTTCACCAAACTTGGTCAGATGTTGTATCTAGATGATGTTTAGGTCAAGTTCGAGTATGGGTCATGCTGGGTCAACAACTAGGTCACGGGGTCACTTAGTGCGTTTTAAACACTGAGCATGTTGTCCGCTCTCTAAATCGAGTAGTTTTCATCCGAGCGTCACCAAACCTGGTCAGAGGTTTTATCTAGATGATGTCTACGCCAAGTTCGAACATGGGTCATGGCAGTTCAAAAACTAGGTCACGGGGTAACTTAGTGCGTTTTAAACATTAAGCATGGTGTCCGCTCTTTAAATCAAGTAGTTTCATCTGATCTTCACCAAACTTGGTCAGAAGTTGTATCTAGATGATGGCTAGGCCAAGTTTGAATATTGGTCATGGCGGGTCAAAAACTAGGTCACGGGGTCACTAAGTGTGTTTTAAACATTCAGCATAATGTCCGCTCTCTAATTCAAGTTGTTTTCATCCAATATCTTCACCAAACTTGGTCGGACATTTTATCTACATGACCTCTACGCCAAGTTTGAACATGCGCCATCCCGGGCCAAAAACTAGTTCACAGGGTCACTTAGTGCATTTTCTGACATTCTACATGGTGTCCGCTCTCTAATTCAAATAGTTTTTATCCGATCTTCACCAAACTTGGTCAGAAATTTTATCTAGATGATCTTAAGGCCAAGTTCGAATATGAATCTCGGGGTCACTAAGTACGTTTTACACATTCAGCATGGTGTCCGTTCTAATTCAAGTAGTTTTCATCCGATCTTTCTCACACTTGGTCAGAAGTTGTATCTAGTTGATGTGTAGGTCAAGTTCGAACATGGGCCATGCCGGATCAAAAACTAGGCCACGGGGTTACTTGGTGTGTTTTAAACATTGAGCATGGTGTCCGCTGTTTTTTGTGAAGACAACATGCAAAATATTCTGTGTCAATGCGGCATGTGGGGGCATTCGTCACGTCTGTGACAAAGCTTTAGTTAAGCTTCTAAACCAATAGCAATTTAGATATTCACAAAACAATCAAAAGCGAATATTTGTTTTTGGATGAAAACCAAAATGCACATTTTAAAATATCAAGCGCATGTTCCATGGTTTCAACTTTACCTGTGTAGCATTGTGCCAACACTAGTCACGCAAATACGCCACAGTCAATGTACCTTCTGTTTACGTATAAGAAGGAACAGTTTTTACACGCTTTGGTTGATTATTAAATGTATAATAAACATACAATGGCACAAACATCATAATTATAATATGTATTACTGTACAAGCAATGAAAATTTCGCGTTAAAGGTAACATGGAGATAACTATTGAATGTCGGGTTTGTTCAGTCCGGATTTGTAAAATTATAAACGTCGTGTATATAAAGCCTTTATGACAAACGATGATAATTAATGTGAAATTAAATGTGATAATTGTTATATTTAAAATATCATGCGTGTGCGTGTTGGGTTTGTTTTTTTTATGCCCCCGGATCAAATGATCGGGGGTTTATTGTTTTTTGCTTGTCTGTCTGTCATTCTGTCATTCTGTCACAAAACTTAAAGGTTGGTCATAACTTTTGCAATATTGAAGATAGAAACTTGATATTTGGCATGCATGTGTATCTCATAGAGCTGCACATTTTGAGTGGTGAAAGGTCAAGGTCATCTTTCAAGGTCAAAGGTCAAAGATATGGCTTCAAAGCGGCGCATAAGGGGGCATTGTGTTTCTGACAAAAACATCTCTTGTCAATAATGTTCATGCTATTCGTTCTTTTTAAAATGTTTTTAATGTGTGTTATGTTATGCTCACGACACACACACACACACTTAACAAACAAAATAAATTCCTGATTTTATTTCAACGAAATGTATGAAGATTGTATAGATTTCCAAAGCGGACCAAATATGTATAAGATATTTGGCTGAACCTCCTTTTTATCGCCCCCTTGATGCACAAAGGTCCCATGTGACATTTAAAGGGGCCTTTTCACATATTTTGGCATTTTTTTAATTTATTCATTAAATGCTTTATATTGATAAATGTAAACATTGGATCGTAAAAGCTCCAGTAAAAAATCAAGAAAAAACTTAAAAAAAGGAAAAGAACATTGCCCGGAGCAGGTTTCGAACCAGTGACCCCTGGAGTCCTGCCAGAGTCCTGAAGTAAAAACGCTTTAACTTACTGAGCTATTCCGCCGAGTACACATTCTGGACGTATTTTATACCTCATATAAGTAATCTTCGTAGTTTCACAAAATTTAACGACAAAAACAGAACTCTCCAAATTATTCAATCGTTTCGCGTTGCAACGCTTTATAATTTTTAGGTTTTAAAATCGTCAAAAGATGCATATAATGGCTATATTAGAGCATGGTTAATGTTCAGTATTACTGTTTCCTCACAAATATCATAACTAAAACGAAAACTTACGAATCTGAAACAACTTTTTTCAATTTTGTAAATTTACCAAAGCGTGAAAAGATCCCTTTAAATGAGAAGGCACACGATACCTTTTGGCACATGAAACACAATTTCAAACATGTATGGCAAGTTTGGGAAACATCAGCCACGACATATACAATACCTGATACAACACTTACAGGAACTGAAACTGTTTATACAGTAAGCACCACACAAGTACTTCCGACAGGTGGATCCACTTCTGATAGTTATACTTCTTAACTTGCTTCCCTAAAAGGTGTTTCTTCTGATGATACTAGTCCAAGACGTAGTACTCATTCAAGTATTCCCGAAGACAATTCGATCACCGACAGTTTAACAACTGCACAACTCGATGGCTCTTCGACCACGGATATCACCGCCAAGAATCCTCTCACAAAAGAGTCAACGGGTAGTACGTCTGTTTATGTTAAATATATAGTTTTGCCATGTATTGGGATGATACTCGTGAATCGTATTGAGTATCATCATAAATTACGTTCTTGAAACCATTACTATATGTGTGTTGTTTTTGTGTGTTAGTATACAGTGTATCACCAAAAATGATGATACTGACTTGTAGTATGATTAAGACATGTTAAGCCACTCACTACGATTCATGTGCGAGAATTAAAACATATGTTCAAAACAGTATTTTTTACTATAAACATCTGTAAAGATAAGTGTTAGGCTTATATATGCGAATCATACTTACTTAGTTGCAAAAATGGACTTTTCATATGCGTTAATTCACTATAAGCATCTCTTTCAATTAAGAGAGGTTTGCATCACTGAATAATACATATACTATACACGAAGATCGAAGTAACACTATTGATGTAATGTTTCACCTTTTTTTTCCAGCTGTGGGTGTAGGTATCGGTGTTGCAGGTGGTTTACTCTGCGTGGTGGGAGCAATATTTGTCATTATTGTACTAAGAAGAAGGTATAATGTTAACGTTTTCAAATTTTCATCGCATAAACATGTACAACAGAATAATCATTTGAAATGACGTTCTATTAGACATGATTAATATATACGATGCACAGGTTAACGATTTCATGCCAATTAAGTCATTTAAGAAGTAAATTGCTGTCATAACAGTTATTAAGCGTATTCGCAATACCGTTGAATTAATTTGATAAATTAAATTATATGTTGCTAGAGCATATTTCTAATGTTTGATTTTACAAGTGTGTTAATATATGTCGCATATTTTGTATTTCATTCAAAACCAATTGATACATGAAAAGCTCTTAAACGAAAACAGCAGTTGTACTAATGTTGTGCCGAATCTATTTAAGAGGTGCGTTGCCGTGCAAATACGGGACTAAAACTGACACATCTTACAAGACTAATGATGGATCGTCCGCGATTGCAAGCAGATCGGATGAAGACACCATTAACAGCCATAACTATGTTATATAAGAGCATCGCACGCTATCGGTGGAAGACACGGTCGATCATTATAACACAGCAGATGAAATAAAAGAAAACAACGGCGAGACGGATAGTTACAATGCAATAGAGATAACTGACGAACCATATGAGCGTATTAACGAGAGCAACGGTAATTATTATCGTACAACCATTACCTTATCATCTGAACCCGTTACCAGGAAACCGGACAATATATACAACAAACTCAAGATAGACCGGCCCGGTGACTATGACCACCTAGGAAGACTCGAGCATAGCATGTCCCAAGCAGGCAACGACTACGATACATCTGCTA
Source organism: Dreissena polymorpha (assembly GCF_020536995.1). NCBI lineage: Eukaryota > Metazoa > Mollusca > Bivalvia > Myida > Dreissenidae > Dreissena > Dreissena polymorpha. The sequence continues at coordinate 179,240 of NW_026273318.1, read as the reverse complement.
TTCCGCAAAGGAACGAAGTCATTGGCGACTATAATTATATCACGAATCCTGTTAGAACACAACCGTTACACGAGGTGACGGAACAAAGGATCTTGAACAAGGGGACTGTGATGTTATGAATGAAATGACGGTTGCACTTCCACCAGGCAATGCCCATGATTATGCGCACGCCAAAATATAGAAAGGTATCAAGTGAATAAATTATTGAATTATTAATATTTAAAATAATTCGGATGTTCTTATTCTGTGACATAAACGTATACGGCGTATTAGTGTTACAGTAATTTGCATTACAAACTTTATACCAGTGGTTTCTACTTGAAGTCGTGATATTATTTAGCTCCATTAAAATAAAAACTATAAACAGAGGTTTGATTTGCACGACTATTACGACAAAATGGACTTTTGTTTATGCGTGAGTGTTTTGACGTATCGTTTTTGCATATCCACCAATAAAAACACATGTGAGCGTTGACAAACTTTTTTATTGTATAGACGTGCATTCACTAGTGCATTAACCATATTCAAAATTAAAATTAAACCATGATATCAGATGAAAGAATCAAAACATGCTGATTGCAATGTGATTGTAGTGGCATACGGCCCCATACATTGTCAGTGTGTACTTAAAACGTGATTAATATAATTAACGACGCAATAATAGCAAATACTGTACTTGTAATACATAAATAGTGTGTGTATAACTATGTTTGCAAAGATTTCGTCTTTGATACTTTCCTATTATTATGAGTAGAGATTGAATACTTACTGCTTAATAAATATTGCAATGCAAACAATATACTAATTGTTTACTGTGTTTTAATTAGGATAAACTGCATTTCGACATGTATTTCGGTTCTGAATTAATATTGAACAACTTACGTTCAGGATAATATGTTTATACATATCTGTATTTTTGGCGCAGTTTTAGTAAAAATGCAGTTGTCAATAACGATTTGCTCAATACCGAGTACATAAATATATATTTTCTCAAAATGGATATGACATAAACTTTCAATCATATTGGTCCAATGCCATTTCATGAAGGGTACATGTTTGAGCATTTTCCTTGAAAGTTAATATTTTGACGAAAAGGGACAAACTATTTGCATCACAGATATGGTTCCACAATATTGTGTGTATATTATTGCTGGCTCAATTGAAATTAACTTAAAGTTAAAATCATATCTATTGTGTAATTATGTAACTGACAGTAAATGAGTCACCAGTGTCAAATCAAGCTTTTAGAGTACTTGACAACGTTCAAGTAGTTCGAATACACTCTAACAAAACAACACTATGTTGGTTGCGCACAAGTATTTCGTTTACACATCGACACAAACGACTGAGTATGTATAGCATGACATTAAATATTGAAATTTAAAAATGTTTACATCCACAAGTAGACTTACACTCAAACTGTGCAATCTGGATGCAGTTACTTTCATCAGTACGTTCAGTAACATCAAACTCAGTTACTTAGTTATTAGTTGTATTGCTTAACAAATTGAAATTGAAACGAAGTTTACAACACAATCATATCGCCCCCTTGGTGAAAAGGTACCGATTGGCATTGAAATTTAAAGGCACAGGGTACTATTTTGGGCTAATGGGGCGATATGAACATTAATCGTTTGCCCAATAATTTACGTACCCCATACTTCACTATGTAAACTAGATCAATGTTATTCAGAACAAGGATAAACACTCATTACTTTTGTAGAACAACATTTTATCTTGCTGAATGCAAATTTCGGTTTTCCTTTCGAAGCATCATAACGTAGAGAATGTAACACTTTGTGGATTACAAATTTGTGTGTTCTGTCTTTCTTGCTTATATGACTCTAAACAGTAAATATTTTCCAATCAACAATGTATACTTAACAAATATTGTAAAGTCAGTATTTAATTAATTAATATGAAGTCTTTACAAACGCAATAACAGAACTAGGTTAAGGGTTTATATGAATTTTCCCCTCCATGTCCGTCTTAAATACTGTCAAAAACGAAAAATAATCGATACACATAATAAAATTAAGTTATTTTTCTTTAAAAAATCATATTAATTAACAGAAACACAAATGGGACTAGCATAATCATATATAGTGTCATTCGTTCGTATAAGTAATGTTGTTTAACATAAATTCATATATAATATTAGTTTGATAATTATTTGGACACAACTTGATTGCTTTGATAATTATATAATAGTGAGAGTGTAAACATGGTAAACGTTTTGTTCGAAAAGGCTCTTGCTGGACGTAACGTTGTTTTAACAAAACAATCGTGACGTATAACTGTACATGATATGCTTTATATTTACATATTTATGTTAACATTTATATTCAATGAGATCTAGCGCAGTCGGCAGAGCACTGGACTGTCAATATTCGGACCGGGAGTATGAATTCCTGTATTCAATGAGATCTAGCGCAGTTTACAGAGCGCTGGAATGTCAATATGTTGACCGTACGTTTGAATCCTTGTATTCAATGAGATCTAGCCCAGTTGACAGAGCGCTAGACTGGCAATATGTGGACCGTGAGTTTGAATCCTTGCATTCAATTAGATCTAGCGCAGACGTCAGAGCACTGGACTGGCAATATGTGGACCGTGATTTTAAATCCTTGTATTCAATGAGATCTAGCGCAGTCGTCAGAGCACTGGACTGGCAATATGTTGACCGTGAGTTTGAATCCTTGTATTCAATTAGATCTAGCGCAGTCGTCAGAGCACTGGACTGGCAATATATGGACCGTGAGTTTGAATCATTGTATTCAATGAGATCTAGCCCAGTTGACAGAGCGCTAGACTGGCAATATGTGTACCGCGAATTTGAATCCTTGTATTAAATGAGATCTAGCGCAGTCGACAGAGCGCTAGACCGGCAATATGTGGACCGTGAGTTCGAATCATTGTATTCAATTAGATCTGGCCAAGTCGACAGAGCGCTTGACTGGCAATATGTGGACCGTGAGTTTGAATCATTGTTTTCAATAATATCTGGCCCAGTCGACAGAGCGCTAGACTGGCAATATTTGGACCGTGAGTTTGAACCATTGTTTTCAATTACATCTGACCCAGTTGACAGAGTACTGGAATGTCAATATGTGGACCGTGAGTTTGATTCATTGTATTCAATAAGATCTAGCCCAGTTGACAGAGCGATAGACTGGCAATATGTGGACCTTGAGTTTGAATCCTTGTATTCAATGAGATCTAGCCCAGTTGACAGAGCGCTAGACTGGCAATATGTGTACCGCGAATTTGAATCCTTGTATTAAATGAGATCTAGCGCAGTCGACAGAGCGCTAGACCGGCAATATGTGGACCGTGAGTTCGAATCATTGTATTCAATTAGATCTGGCCAAGTCGACAGAGCGCTTGACTGGCAATATGTGGACCGTGAGTTTGAATCATTGTATTCAATAAGATCTGGCCCAGTCGACAGAGCGCTAGACTTGCAATATTTGGACCGTGAGTTTGAACCATTGTTTTCAATTACATCTGACCCAGTTGACAGAGTACTGGAATGTCAATATGTGGACCGTGAGTTTGATTCATTGTATTCAATAAAATCTAGCCAAGTTGACAGAGCGATAGACTGGCAATATGTGGACCGTGAGTTTGAATCCTTGTAGTCAATGAGATCTAGCGCCGTCGTCAGAGCACTGGACTGGCAGTATGTGGACCGTGAGTTTGAATTCTTGTATTCAATGAGATCTAGCCCAGCCGACCGAGCAATAGACTGGCAATATGTGGACCGTTAGTTTGAATCCTTGTATTCAATGAGATCTAGCACAGTCGACAGAGCACACGCATCTCTATATGTATGCCGTGAGTTTGATTCCATGTATTCAATGACATCTAGTCCACTTGAAAGAGCGCTAGACTGGCAATATGTTAACCGGGAGAATGAATCATTGTATTCAATGAGATCTAGGCCAGATGACAGAGCGCTAGGCCTGCAATATGTGGACCGTAAATTGGAATCCTTGTATTCAATAACATCTAGCCCAGTTAACAGAGCGCTAGACTGGCAATATGTGGACTGCGAGTTTGAATCCTTGTATTCAATCAGATTGAGCAGGAGGTTAGAGATGAAATCTAGCGCCGTAACATGAGCGCTATCCTTGCAATATAGGGATCGTGAGTTTTAATCCGTTTTCTTTAAGATATAACCAAAATGACAGAACGCTTTACTGGCAATATACAGACTGTGAGTTGAACTCTTTGAATTAAATGAGATCCAGCCCATTAGACAGAAATATGGACCGTTCTTAATGTGATCCTGAAATGGAATCCATGTATTCATAAAGATCTAGCCTATTTAAAAGAGCGCTTGACTGTTAATATGGGGATTACGAGTTGCAATCCGTGTATGTCATAGATCTAGAGAAACTGACCAATCGTTAGAGTGGAAATATGTGAATCTGGAGTTTGATTCCGTGTATGTAATGTGATATAGTCCAGATGACAGAGCGATAGACCTTCACTAGGGGGATCGTGGGCTGGAATCAATGGGCGACACAATCAATGTGTGGAAGTCAAGTTTAATCATTGTATTCAATGCGATCAATCCCAATTTACAGAGCGCTGGACTCGTAATAGATTGATCGTAAGTTTAATCCTGGTATTCAATGAGATTTAACCCAGTTGACAGAGCGTGACACTGTCAGATTGAAGGGCGTCGGGATTTTAAATCTCAGCCCGGTCATATAACAAGTCTGTAAATTGATTGTGATTTTACTTGTAGGGCAAGTGTTTATTCCCAATACTGTATTCCAGTAACACTTATAATTGTTATACTTGAATAAAAGGCAGCTGACACCGCTTCGATCATATGTGCCTGCAATTGAAATTTAAGAGTAGTAGTAATTAATAAATATATATGTTGTTCGTCGACTTATAATAATACATGCAACTGTTTAATTAAAGATTGTCATTTACTTACTGAACACTCACCCTTGCATTTGATTTTCAAATTAATTTGAAACATTTGCATCGGATTTGTTTTCATGGAAAAAAGCAGGATCGTAAAATAAGGGAATTAAACCATGCTATTTGGTAAGCAGTTGAAGCGTGCACGTCGCGACCGAAGTTAGAGTCGCCAGCAGAAGATTTTCTTGAAGATTTTGCGGAATGGTAACTGTCCGTAGGTGAATAGTGGTTTCACTACATCGGCGGAAGAGGAACGGGAGCAGAGGGGCCGCGGATGTTGCAGTGTAGAATACGGATGGGTCAGACCTGGGGCAGAGATGCATACCAGGACTTGAAGGGGTTGGCTCTATGAAAATATTGGAAGTGACGTACATGCATTGTTTGCTATTGAAATCTTTATATTATTTGTATTGATGTATAATGTGTGTGACAATATAACATGAATATGTGGGTATTTACTATAAAAATTTCACTTTGACAAAACATATTTCTCATGAATACGTCGTTTTTCCGCCGCTGCCCGAAGACAGTCTAGCGTTCAAATTAGATACGTTTGATGTATTAAGCATTCAATATTTTCGGTGGCTTAATGTTTTCATCCAGATTTTATTTTGGATGAACAAGTTTTTTTAATATTAATAAGGTACTTATTTTATAATTCTTTACCCTTAAAATGTTTTTGTTTGAGCATACAACTATAACTAAACGATACAGTGTTTTATTGCATTTCTTGAAATCATCTAATCGATAAGAACTGGGCCACATTGCATTGCATAAAAATTATATTTTTATTAATTTCAGCTGAGAATGCGTCGTAGACTAAATGCCATAAACATCACATATGACAGTAGTTTTATTCCTATCAATACAAATCATATCCGATAAGTTTTAAATAAAGCTACAAGACATTTTCAAAATGTCCATTATGCGAAAATCTGACCAGGTCGCTAAGTTATCTAACACCGTGCGCATAACACACTAAGGTCGCAGTCTAGAAACTAGAATTTCATACATTCAACATGAATGTTAATGACATCTATTCGACTGAAATATGTTTCTTTTTTTAAACACTGTCTATATATTCAAAAATACCTAGCGCGAATGGAATATACACTCTGTGTAGTAAATATACCTGCGGATTAAACACGTTTACGATAACACGATAGGCGCCAAAATTGAAATCATGATCGTAATCTTGAATGTATCGCAGTGTTCCGATCATACCTTGTACTATCCAATCGTTGTATTCGGGACAAAATTGTGAAGGGTTCAAAATAATATTACGACTTACATGCACACTTTCAAAGAATGGTCATGTTTTTTGTCGGTATGTTTAATATATGTTTTTTAACATCAAGGTTTAACATTCAATTTTAACTATTAAAGCTATTAAACAAACATTAAACGTATAAGGAAGATGTACATTATGCTACCACAACGGAGAAATAGATGACCACACAAATTTTGGGCAGCCTTGTTGAATTGTCTGCACTTAATTATCTTCACCATCACCAGCAACGATAGCATAATTATCAGCAGCATATTTTATATTAACAATGCCTTAATGATCTTTAAAAGTATTTCGCCGACTTGTTTGTAGATGCATCTGCAGCTGCGATTCTGTCTGGCATGTTTGTTGATCTTGAGATGTTCTGCAAGTAAGTTAAAAGTGTAGGTATCCTAAAAATGTAATACATAAGCATCACGCGTGTTTTATTAACTGATACACACCACTAACGGGACAACACTTTCGATTTTAAGAAATGATTGAATGAAATTAGCGTTGGTGCCGATACGGTCCGTATCGTGTACAGAAATGGTGCCATAAGCAAGAAGACGACCTGATTCCAAACAACAAGAACATTCTTGCTATAATTTATTTATTTTTGCAGAAAAATGGCTTTTATTTTGCTGAACAGTTATTTCGTTATTTTTTTCGCTGCATATATAGTGTCGTGCATTTGTTACACTTCATGATGTATATTGTGCATATCTTTTAGATTCGATTTTGATTTCATGGTCACGTTTTCTTGTTAACCCTTTGCATGCTGGGAAATTTTTCGTCTGCTAAAATGTCGTCTGCTGAATTTCTAAAATTAACATTTTCTTCGATTTTTTTAAAGAATACTATCAGAATAGCAAACAGTTTCGATCCTAATGAGACGCCACGTTCTGTTTGCAAAGGCCTTCGGAGTTCGGTTTCAGCACTTTAGTTAACACTACATTTTTATTGTTTATTTTCAGTTCTATAACACATGTGTCAAATTAAAAATTGTTTTAGATAGATTGAATGTATTGGAATTTATTTTACATGTCAATGTCCGTGTATTGTTGCGTTTTTTGTTATTTGACATTTTAACAGTACACATATGTTCCACAAATACGAATTAAAAAGGACATAAGGTCGCCGTGGTGTAATGGATATGGTGTCCGCCTTGCGACCGGGAGGTCACGGGTTCGATCCCCACCGTGGGAGCGTTCTTTAGATCTCCCCCAAAGACACCAAGTACTGGTTCTAGGCCCAGGAAACGGACTCGAGAGCGTTTATATAAGCCTAAGGCTTTCGACGCAATCGAGCTAAAATAAATAAGTTTAAACTAAACTAAAAAGGACATAAAATAATATTGCATATTTTATTCATCTGTTTTAACGGAACAGTGAAGATAAACTAAAACAATAAGTCAGTATTAGTTGCAGTATGCTCACATTAAAGAAAATCTACATACACTTACATACAATGCTTTTGACTTACCTAACCCACAAACAATACACCCTTTCAACATTGTACATTGTGACAAAATTACATACGGGCTTGATTTAATTTTAATTTATGACGCTCATGTGCATACTCGTTCGTATTGGCTGACTGGTTGGCTAAGGTAAAACGTACTCCTTATATTTTTAGATTTTATCACCAAAAGGCACGTGGGTGTAAACTGGAAGTGCGTTTATTCGCAAAGAACACGTAGTTAATCTACTAGAGACATATACGCTCAAAACTGGAAATTACTGCGTTCTTAAATTCAACCTTTTTTAAACGGCGCTTGAGTTTCCGTAAAATTATCTAGCAGACAATATGTCGAATTTAGTGTTACTAAGAACTCTGGCATCCCATGAGTTGTTATGCACATTTTTACTATTTGTTTGGGAAGAATTGAGACGATGAAAACAGGATTGAGTGTCGTTAACCTGGCGGTTGATACGGGCGGAACGTCGATGCGACCCATTCGGACATGCTGTTAACATACAAGGATGTGCCATGCATCGGCTGATTGAACACAGGCTAAATTGAGACCAAATTAATATTTAGGACTTTGCAATAAGTTTTTAAGGTGGTTGGATATGCCTTGAATATACAAATTAAGATCCAGCTGTACGGGCATTAAATCACCAAGATGACTCTGCTCATGGGTAACATTTGTGAGAATTTGGAATGGCGGTTATTAAAATATTCACTCTCACTGCATATTTTGCCTTGGTAAAGTAACTATTGTGTCTGCCTAACGACCGGTAAGTCATGGGGTTGATCCCCTCTTTGCGAGCGTTTTTTAGACCCCCCCCCCCCCGTAAAAAAGGTAAGTAGTGGTCCAACCCAGGTAACGGACTCGAAAGCGTTTCAATAAGCCTAAGACTTAACATACAATCAATCCAACAAAATTAATAGCTATAAACAAAAACAAGTAAGCGTTGTATGGGTAAGAATGTGGGACCTTTCCGTGTCAGTAATCCAAATTATTGCAAGTTCGAAAGCCCAGATAAACACATTTAAATGAGTAATTTTAAGGCAAAACCTTGATATATGTATTAAAAAAATAACCTAATTTAAATGTAATGATGGTAACTTATAATCGCACTATATATAAAAATATTCAAACTGTGTAAATAAAAAATCGTATACAATGACAACTGTGGTCTCATTGTGTTTATCGAATTCACTTATGATTTAAACATAATTAGTTATTGCTTGTGTGTTTTTTTTGTTCTTTGTAAAGTATCTCCATGTATCATCATGTGCTCATAAGGAACATAATGCTATCAAATGATGGCGTTAAGTGTACGCGCCAATTCGTCAACACACTAAGTGGCAACTTCAGTTTAATTTCCGATTGTAATTAACAGGCAGTAAAAAAACGATAAATTGTATGACAATGTGTCCACAATATTGCAATTGTGTCCCGATATATATGTACATTGTATATCTTTAAAAACTGTTTAATACACATTGCAAGGTGGATTTAAAATTCTGACCGATGCATACGAACGTCACAATGTCCGTAGTATTGAAAATTTAATTAAAATAAACACAACACTAGTCACTCTCAATTACTTACTGATACTTAATCAGAACGACTGATTTCCCGTTCCTGGTAACTCCCGTTTATGTTTAACTTATAATAAAGTATTCAAACAGCGCTCTGTCATATTTTTGTTTTCATTGATCTAATTTTTTTAAATTGTTTAATTATATGAAGAATTAAGGTCACATTGATTTCGAGCACGACATGCAATTGTTTATTTAGGTCAGTGAGTGTAAAACAAACTAATACTAAAACTTTTAAATAGACTAATTGATAGTGGAATAACACAAGACGATATGTTTATAATGTGTACACCAATATGATCAAATAACTTCTAAGAACTCCAAAGTGATACTGATGTGAATGATTTAATCAGCTGTGCCTCAATTAGTTTCAATCGAATCAGCAACTTGACACAAGGACATGGAAGAAGAATCGTGTTCTAAATGGTTCTGATCAAATCTCCCTACATGTCAGTCATAAATGCGTCCTTGAGCTCTTCTTATATGATATACATTTCAAGCTGACGCAATTAGTAGTCTTAGTATATTGATATGCTCTCAAAATTACAATGCTCGGTTACATACAAATTCGAATGGTCGCTTCTTAATTGTGAAAATTAAGAGTCGGGGGTAAATAGTATTTTATTTAGTTGTTTGATATAATAAGAAGCATGTAAGAACATAACATAAATAAACTTCCGTGTAAACATCTAAATTGTTCATATGCTTGATCAATTTTATTTGATAATTTTATCAAACAATAAACCATACATCGTTGTTTACGAATGCTATTTGTGGTATGTTTAGGAGTGTTAGGACAGGAAGAATATGTTTAATTGGTTTAAATGTAAATCTTTTAGTTATGTTAGATTAAATCAATTCTAGGAAACACTCGTCATTTATTGTGTTACTGCAAAGTTTGGACTGACTTTATTTCCTCACTCAGTCAAATTGAATTTTGAGGACCGTGCATAAAGATAAAATGTGGCTTTACCAACTTATGTTTGCGTTTATATTGGCCTCAACGACAGCGAAAGGTAAATATGTTTTTTTATATGTATATTTATGTTCAGGTAAATACATCTGATTTCGAATATAGACGTAAAATTAGCGTAAAGAACGTCTCTTAAAAATTATCATGTGGTGAAGATGATGTGGTTTTATAGCATTATTATGTCGCTGTTCCGTATTTGTTATTGATAAGAAACATAAATCAACCTATATAATGTCAAGCTAAGCCCGCATCTTTAACTGCCTGTTTTTGTTTACATTGGATAATTCATGGATGTCTACGTATGACCTCTAAACAGTCAATTGTAATAAAAGTATTATTTACAATTGGTCATATACTTAGACACACTAATTTAAACCTGGAATCGTCTTTAAACATACAATTCATAAGCAGGATAAATATTTTATCCCACTTTTACAGCGAAATCGGTTGATTAAAGCCCCGTTTATTAAATTTCATCTATAATCAACGGCAAGGCTATAATCAATGGCACGAAATGACGTCATCAACTGCCGAACCGGGACTACTTTTTCCCACGCACTTCGTCACCTGTGTTTGCCAAGTGCATCAATAATAAAAACAATCTCAAATGTTTGTCAATCTTAATGACCTTAAAACAAAGGAAAGTAGCAAAAAAACGTGTTTTTTTGTCATTTATTTTTATTAAAACCTCAAGTATTAGGTTAATTTAACACTATGCAAATAGGTTCTGTTGTTGCTCCCCTTTGAAGAAGTCAGTGCGAGTTGCTCCCCTTTGACCGTAGAAAACAATCGTCTGGACCAAGAAATCCTGTGTTAATTTACAAGCTGTACTCGGATATGCATCCATCTGATTTTTCTTCAAAGCATCTTTTCTACCTGGCAATACGCACAAATGACACTGCATCCCGGTGATTCTTGCGTCAACAATTGGGTGTCAACAAGTTAGGTCAGATGCTGAAGGCCATGGCAAAAGACTCCGGCTTTCTCAAGCACAAGAGAATAACGAACCACTCAGTTCGCAAATTCCTGGTCCAAAAATTTCGAAATACAAATATCCACCCACTGAAACCATGGCAATAACAGGGCACAAAAATGTCCAGTCCTTAACCAATTATTCCAACATATCTGTTGAACAGCTGCAAAAGTGTTCATTCTTGCTCAGTCCAGTAAATGTAACAATCCAACAGTTCCTCTTGTACACCTTCACGCACCGAAACTATGGCCGAAATGCAGCCTAGACAACCACTGTCTACCGTCGAACAAGTTGATCTTTATGTTCGCCCCACCCAGTCACTTCACGGTTCACCAGCGTTCGAACAACTTTGCCTCACAATTCTTTGGTGCCACTTTCAACATTCAAAATGTTAATGTATATAATTAGCTTAAATCCAAGTAATCTTTGTTATTTCGTCACGAAATAACCACATATTATAACAAAGAAGCAAATAAGGTGCACCTCGTGATCGACTCGATAGTTTGATATCGAAAGTGAATTGTGTGTGGTGTTAGGCTACGTTGTAAACAAATGTAGTTCCTTGTATATAACAACTTAATGTCATATTGATATCATAAAACTTAAAGATTTGCAATTCAATATGATTAAAATTGTAATTAATAACGCTCGACACTTTGTTACAGAACGATATTCTGATTTAAAAAAATGATTATTTGATCAGCGGTTATTTTTGGAACGCGGAGTAATACACTGACCTTGGTTTCTCTACAGTCATTATCAAAGTACGACAAACACTCGTGAAAACTTATTTTGTTTAAATAAAAAAAGTTTACTGAATAAAAGTGGGATAAATAGAATAATAGGTCAGTGTTGATTATAGATCAAGTTTATCATGCTCGGCACGAAAACGAAAAAGCACTCGCCAAGGCTCGTGCTTTTTGTTTTCTAAGCCTCGCATGATAAACCTGATCTATAATCAACACTAACCTATTATTCTCTATGTAAGGTTTTTATAAATGACACGCGACACAATGACACTAAGTTGTATGAAAAATACACGAAAAACACACACTGTATATCAACAAACATAACCTAACGACAGGTCAATTTAAAATCATGATGGCTCTCGAATCTATGTACAATGACCAGGAGTAACGTAATTATAAAACCAATATATATATATAAGGGGGGTAAGGAAAAGTACAATTATACAAAAGTATAATTATGTAAAGTGTCACCCCAGAAAACACTGAGCAATGACACTGTTTAATTATATGGAACCACTTATATGGAACTTTTTATTGAAAGGAAGTCTCTTCTGGACAAAAATTTAATTTAGTCTTTGATGGAAAGTGTCATCCCTGGTTAGCTTGTGCAGACTGCACAGGCTAATCTGGGACAACACTTTACATATGCATTTAGCCCAGTTTTCTCTGAGTGTGACTCAATTTTGTTATTTTATATTCTTGTGGAATTATATTGAATGTAGTTTTTTAATCTTTTCAGAAATTGATTTTGGAGCATATGGCACAGAAGCATCAGCGAAGACAGAGACCAACTTCTTTGTAACATGTAAATTAGACAGTTCCATACCGAGTGCAAATATGGCGACGTATAAATGGTTCAAAGTGGACAATACAGAGGTGACGTCACGGGATTCCATGTATGTATAAATTAGTAAATTACACGTTTCAATAACTATTTTTTATTTTCCACTGCTTACTTTCAAATAAGCAAACAGTTGAAGGTCTGATGTAGAAGACTAATATGGTCTTATAGCCCCACAAAAAATGAAAAAAAGGTTTGTATTAGTTGACATTAAAAAGTAATAATCAGCACATTCTTTATAGGACATTCAATTTAAAAATAAATCATGTCCTCTTTGTTTGTTTCAAGTCAAGCAGTTGTATGTTGGAGGTGCTTACACCTGATTCAGACTTAAATAAATAATATTCTATCAATCCAGAACTTAGTTTCCCAGAGGCTTTGTTTCCAGTACAAGGGTGTATGCTTGGCATAGAATGACTGGGTTTGAGTACAAAATGCATCGTCTGGTCTCTCTCAGTTTCGAATTTAATTGAAACGAATCAATCTATTACCTTCACCCTTTCTCACTCAGAAGCAAAGTGAAAATGGATATATGCAAACAGCATACAACCAGAACAGCCTGCGAGTAACTCGCAGTCTGTTCAGGCTTAAGTTGTTTTCCGCTAATAAGTATTTTAAGGTTGGAAATGAAGCCTTTACAATTTGAATCTTGTAAGAAAGGTCTTTAATTAAATTTTACTTTCTGAGGGACTCCAAATGCGTCAAAAAATTAACTTAGTGGTTTAAGAAAACTGCTTCTTTTGTTAGTTCTTATTACCTTGGTGAATATAGATGATACATACCCCTTAACCTTAACAAATGAGATACATATTTTGTAGTCCCTTATCTACATTTAATTAATACCTTTTTTTTTTAGTAAATTCAAGTTTTAAAGGCTTCATTTCCAACCCTTAGTTACTCGCAGGCTGTTCTGGTCGTATGCTGGTTGCAAAAGCCATTTTTACTTTGTTCTTATTGGGGGAAAGGGTTAATAAGAAACTGAACATGGAACATGCCAAGACCAGCGCTAGAATTTATATACAATTTGTATTTTTGGCTCTGGCAAAGGTTTCTATACCCTTTTTTTTCAAAGCACACACATTAATTTCAACTTGCTATTTCATTTAATAATACAATTTAATAATACATGTGGCAAACTCTTGTAAAATGTGTCCTTATAGCCTTTTTAATAAACAAAATGTATTTGCAATGAGTATTAGGTATTGTACTATAAACATAAATGATAAAAAATATTATTAAGGCACGCTTTTATAAAAAAATTATTAGCTATGTGTATAGTACGATTTAACACCAAATAAGCGATACCATTTCTACAAGTGCTGACATATTTGTAACAAAAAATAAGAAACTAAACAGGAAATTAAGTTTTACACATACTGACATAGACCATTAAGCAACTTCGATCATGTTGTCAATTTGCCCAGGTTGACTTGGGGTGGTTTACCCTTGTTACAGCAGAAACAAAATTAACTTTCCTGCCTTGTTTGCCACCTTGGCTGAAGTTTGAATTTCTATGAGCCCAGACTTCATCCATCTGGCGACCCCGCCCCCCCCCCCTTCACCGCCACCCCCAAACATGTGCCGAACATCCTTGTTAAAAATTTACTTTATTTACAGTATCAAAAATAGAGAACTTCAATCATGAAATATTGGAACTATGCATGAACATTTTCATTGAATTTAAACACAATTTATTTTTATTAGAAAAAGTGATTTTGCAAATGAGAAATTTCATAGATGATTTGAGGCCGGCTCATATCTACATGTGAGGTTGGTATTAACTGAAATTCTACAAAAATAACTCTTAATCACTCAGAAAAATCACTGTTTGTACTAGCTGCCCTTCGGTTTATTCTAATATTTGTTTGACACAAGTACTGGATCTCCTTACATGGAAAGTCAATTATGGGATTGTGTATCCAACATGCAAATGGCAGACGGTAAGATGCTTGCAGCACGAAACAGCTGAAAGACACCAAAAGCAATGATGTATGATTGAATTTAATTCAAATAAATAGGCATACTAACCAAGTTTACTGTGTGCTTACTGTTAGATAATGATGTGCATTTAATCATTTGTGAACAAATGATTAAAATACAACATGCATTGTGTTTATTAGAATGACAAAGCTAATACATAGGCCACTATTTTTACTATATTTGAGCGCCAATTTCTTTCGTATGTTTCCAGTACCAGGGTGTATGTAGTGGATAGAAGACCGGGGCTTGAGTTGAACCTGGAACCAGTACAGGATGATGATACCGGACATTACAGGTGTGTGGCCTCCGTCGGAAGTCAGACCTTCGAGCGCCAGTTGTTTTTAGCAGTTAGAGGTAACCATCCCTTACGAAAATTTCAGCCCTGTGGCTACTAGTAGTTGCCGCAATGTTGTGGCTAAGTTGCCGCTACTAGTTGCCGTTATTTAGCCACAAGGTGGTTTTCATATGCAAATGAGCTTTCTGGCTAATTGCTTCGGCCAGGTTGGCGCTACTAGTTCTGGCTATGTTGCCGCTACTAGGTCTGGCTCTGCTCTGGCTACTAGTTCTGGCTACGTTGCCGCTACTAGTTGCGGCAATATTGCCTTAACAAGTTGTGGCTACGTTGCCGCTACTAGTTCTGGGATGGCTCAGCAAGATTGCCGCTAAAAGTTGCGGCTACGTTGCCGCTACTAGTTCTGGGATGGCTCCGCAAGATTTATTAAATAAATCGTCTGCTGTTCCAGAGTGTTATTATTGCAATCCTTGACAGCCATGAACATATATGAACCTACAATACCATATTATAAATAGCAAAGCAATGCAATTTCTCCGAAGTCTATAGTAAAGTGTTATTTGAAGTAAAATGTTATTGGATTTAGCTTTGACTTGTTTTTTTATTAACTTTACGATAACAAAATTGTCTGAAAGTTTTTTCATGATTTAGGACAAATGTGGGGAAAGTGGGGCAAATCTGAAACACTGCAACATTATTATTTTTTATCAGAAACCCTCTTAGAAAGAATATATATGAATTGCTTTTGTCTTTTATGTTGACTTGACAATGGCCAGCCCAACAGCTAGAATTAAAACATCATGACAACAACATTTGATTTGGCTAAAAACAAAGGTTTTGAATAAACATCATGTTTTCATTCATATGTTGAAGGCTTGAAAAAGTACAGAGATAAAAATAATCTTGCTCTGATTCATGTAATTTTAATGCTTTTGTTTAAAAACCACAACAATTGAAATGTAAAAATATACAAACCTTCAACACATGAATGAAAACATGATGTTTATTCAAAACCTTTGTTTTTAGCCAAATCAAATGTCAAAGAAAAATGTCAGTGTTTAAACTTGAAACGGACGTCGTTTTTTGGGTATGAAAAATCAAATTTAATACTTCAATAATTCAGGTGTTTACTTCAAAAACCATGCTTTTTCATTATTATACACCAATTGAAACTGTATTAATCACCACAGCTTACTTACAATGACTTTAACTCTTCCCCAGTAACTTCTTTTTGTTTCTCAGATTCTTCAGCCATTTTGATTTTTTTGTCTGATGACATCATCAGTGATGTCATGACATCATACAAAATATGATGTAATTCTACAATTGTGGCTACCTCCTGATCATGAGTGCCATTCTATTGACGAAGAAAATGTTCTGGCCACCTTCTGGCTACTAAGAGCCACTAGTGTCTACTATAAGCCTTTTGTGTTTTCAAGATTAATATTAAAGTATTGGTTGTGGCTACCACCTGGCTCATATTTACACTTTTTTTATACAAGAATATGTTCTGGCCATCTTCTGGCTACTATGAGCCGCTAGTGGCTATAAGAGCCGCTAGCGGCCACTAATAGCCATAACATTGCCACAAGGTAGCGGCTACTATTGGCTTCTTTCTGGCTAGTAGTTGTGGCTACAAAAAATGGTAGCGGCTTTGTAGTCGCAACATTGCCGCTACATAGCGGCAACCTTTTTCATTTCTGTAAGGGATGATATTAGAGGTAACCATGAAGCTTATAATTTAAGTATACATTTTTTGTACAATAATGAAAGTTGGATTGCTCCTTTTAGCATTTTTTCTACTTAAAGTATAAAGATTTCTTCAGAATAAGTTATAAATAATGAAGAATTTGTGTGAACCCAGTAAGTCACGAATGTTTTTAACCTGTCCAAAGTTGTTTCCAAAATAGCTCCCCTGTATCTATGAACCTATTCAAGCATGGCTTTTCGTGCTGTTTTTAAAATCACAACATTCGATTCATAATTTGACAGGGAAAAGTTTGATGAGAGGTTTTTATTTGTTGACATTAACTTTAACAATTAACTGGCAATGCTAATATGATAACATTGATGACACCACCCATATTTCTTCAGTGATAATCCAGCATTGTCCAGAATAAGACTGTTGTCAGTGTTTTGTTCAGCCTTTATGGTATATTTTTTAACAGTTACTTAAATGATTTTTTTTTTAAGTTTCATTATTCAATTAAAAATTTTTAGTGTTCAATGGTGGAATAAATAATCAAGTGGTCATGGTTATTTTTTCATTATAACGTTTTATTGTCAAAACGCGTGATAATTATTTAATGCCAGTAGGGATGATGAACATTCAGTAAGTATCAAAGAGAGCCGCAAATGATTTTGTTGTCATTAGCCACAGTAACATTGGTAAATGTCAAAAACAGCCACAAATGATTATGTTTTCATTAGTCACAATAACATTTGTAAATGTCAAAAACAGCCACAAATGATTTTGTTGTCATTAGCCACAATAACATTTGTAAATGTCAAAAACAGCCACAAATGATTTTGTTGTCATTAGCCACAATAACATTTGTTAATGTCAAAAACAGCCACAAATGATTTTGTTGTCATCAGCCACAATAACATTTGTAAATGTCAAAAACAGCCACAAATGATTATGTTTTCATTAGTCACAATAACATTTGTAAATGTCAAAAACAGCCACAAACGATTATGTTGTCATTAGCCATCATAACATTCGGTTATTGTCCAACAGTTCCTCAAATGATTCAGTTGTCATTACCCACAATAACATTCGGTTATTGTCTAACATTGCTGCAAATGACTATGTTGTCATTAGCCACGAGCTTTACATGCTTAAGTCTGAATTAATGATTCTGTTCTGTGCATGATAACATGAATAATTTGCCAAAACTGCTGCAAATGATTCTGTTTTCATTAGCAATGATAACAATAAGTGATTTACCATGAGTGTCTCAAATGATGCTATTATCATTTGTTAAGCTACGATTACATTCAATGATTGTCCAACGGAGCAGTTTGGCATGATGGGGAATCGCTCTGAGATCCTGTGTTCAGCGTCTGGAGGCGAGGGGACTTTGTCAACTGAGTGGCGCAAAGAAGGCGTTGTGGGAACACTGGGGACCAACAATGGTATAAATACTCAGAACAGATTTATTAGGCGATTCCTCTTTTACCAAACAAACACCACTTTAAGCAGTCGGATAATTCTGGGTATTTATTTACAGAAGATATCAATTTTACTCTGTCAATCAGTGGATATATACTGCCCAATAATCCTATATTATCATCATTTTCATTTTTAAAGTCAAAATCAGGCCATTATTGGTGAAAAATGTGTTCGAGAATTCAAAAAATACATTAATTAACAAATCATAAACAAATCGTTTTTCATTTTTCGGAAGTACTAGTAAAGTGAACTTGCTAAAGCAAGCTACTCTACCCAATATGGAAGATTTTGTAAGGGAAACTTTTGTTACAACCGTATTTGGTTTAACTGTGTCATAAAGGTTTGTGAATTAGGCTTTTGCTGTTACTAGTTGTGTTTGTGTAGATTGTCTCCAACGCTTTAGTATTACTTTTAGTAAACTGGCAACAATAGAAATAAAAAAAGACTCTCATTTTATTTTTATACGTTAACCTCTTATTTTGCAACAGCTGGTTGAAAGATGAAAGATAAATGAAAGATAAAAAAACTACGGCCATAGTAACAAATGATGCCCAATATACATGTATTGTAAATTATGCATTTTAATTCTAATCCTTTAAACATGTTTTTCATAACTTAATCCTGTTTGGTTGCGATTTTCTTTCATTCTTTAATTATCATATTTATTCTCGAAAAGGGAAACAAACAAAAAAACAAGTTGCATGATATAATCTAGGCTGTATGGGTGTGGGTAGCCTTGTCATTTCTTGTTAAATATAGTATGATTTTTCCAAGACATATGCACATCAATTTAAAAACAACCATACATTTTAATTTGTTCGAAAACTATAACCACCAATATCATTAGCGCGCTTGTCCTTGCTGTTAACTGGCACAATCATTTATAGAAACAATTCTGTTGTGGCTTACATGGTAATAAACGGTTTTAAGGCAATTTCAGAATATGCACTAGAAAACAAAAACTTGGTTGTCCTGCATACAACTGCAGCGTCTGCCGGGCTCTACACATTCTATGCCTCAGCTTCTACAGAAAAGAAGAGTCAACGGATAACGTTTAGAGCTGTCAGTAAGTCGTCAGTTCCACAAGTCAAAGAATCATTACTGGACAAAATGCATGGTTATCTCTTAATTTTTATGGACCCATTTTGTTATTGGAAAAAAACATATGATTCCAGTATTTTAAAATTAAATTTTGAAGATATGCAAACTGTAAACAAAAGTCTATGCTATAGTGACAATATAAGAAAACATAGGAGGTTTGTGGGGGTATACTGGAATCCACCTGCCTGTCAGTTAGTTGGTTGGTCAGTTAGTCTGCTTTACATGTTTACTCTTCTGCCGTTTTCTTGTCATTTATATGTTGGCCAATCAATATGAAACTTTATTTATATGTTGTTTATACCATACAGAAGTGTTAAACGTTATTTTGATGTATATCACAATATTTTACACTCAGTTACTAGAATGTTTGCCTTTAAACTTTTACTTACATCATTGTACATATGTACTTTTTGTATTGAATAAGTCGGTAAGCTTTCTGAATATCAACAGGAAATTTTATATATATCTTGTTTATACTTAACGAAAAATAATCAAAGAACTTTCTCAGCAGTATTTGTCCTCCTGTTGAAAGCGATTGATTTGTATGATCCTAGATTGTTGCATGGTGGTTGTTTTTATGGCATGTATTTCTGTTATGCAGCTATTCCATTGATTGTTCAACCACTTATGTCCAAGAAGGCAGTGGTGGGCAACACTGCAGAGCTGTTCTGTACGGCGCGTGGAACGCCCTCTCCAAGAATAGACTGGTTCAAAGTAGATGAGGTAAGGTGCTGTCCCTTGATAAACAACTCCAGCACAAAGTGATGCTCTTTGTTTTGTTTTATTTGTATTGGCTATTACACAGGTGGTTAGCGTGTGGCTATGGTATTAATTAGTGAAAACATCATTTTGAATGATAAATAATCATATTATAACGAAAATTCAACTTTTTTGAAAAAAAGAATTTTACTATCAAATATATACATATCAAGGTATCCAACTCAAAATCGGCCGAAAACGGGATGCATCGCTTTGAACAGCCATTACTTCATCAATTGTGCAGCGATTTTCACGATCTTGGTCTTATTCAACGCAGAAATGAATTTCCATTCTGGAAATGTAAATGTCTTGCAATATTTTTACAAATACTGGATCAACTTTTAAGAAATAACACGATACACAACTCGCGTGACCCAGTTAACATCGATCAGACCGTATTCATGACTGAAATCTTCACGGAGTAAAGGGCATTTTTCCTGCAAAGTTCACGGATCTCGATACCATAATTCAATCAAACGTATGAAAAAACATTCTTACCGTGCTTGCCGTGGCATTATGCATCAAAACTTACTGTCCAGCGCGGTTTGAAACCTGTGTTTACATACATTTCAACTAACTGACATTTTGAACACACGAGATATTTCATTGGTCAAATACGAAGGTGTGTCTTTACAACTGGAGATTTTATTCATAAATTCGGTCTGATCATTGTCAAGTAGGTCAAGCGAATTGTGTATCGTGTTATTTCTTAAAATTTTACCCAGCATGTGTAGAAATATAACAAGATATATACATTTCCAGAAAGGAAATTCATTTCTGCGTTGAATAAGACCGGGTTCATGAAAATCGCTGCATAATTGATGAAGATAAAGTAATGGCTGTTTAAAGCGATGCATCCCGTTTTCGGGTGATTTCGAGTTGGATACCTTGTTATATATATATTTAAAAGAGAATTTTTTTTCAGAAAAGTTGATTTTTCGTTATAATATGATTATCATTCAAAATGATGTTTTCACTAATTAATATCATAGCCACACGCTAACCACCTGTGGTCTATTACCGGTATAAGAAAAGGGGGTATATTGTTCTGCTGGTTGTCAAGCGCTTGGTCTGTTTGTTGGTCGGTCTGTCTTTCGGTAGACCAGTTTGTTTCCGATCAATAACTTAAGAACGGATTGACCAATTGGATTGGTACTTTCTACGTGCATGAGCCTTTGCAAGTAGATGACCCCTATCGGAAATCGGAACCACTACGTCAAAGGTCAAGGTCACTGTCGCACTAAGAGTGACAATTGTTTCCGATCAATAACTTGTGGACGGATTGACCAATTGGCTTAATACTTCGCATCTGCATTAGCCTTTGCCAGTAGATGGCCCCTATTGAAATCGGAACAACTAGGTCAAAATTCACTGTCACACCAAGAGCGAAAATTGTAACCGATTAATAACTTGTGAACGGAGGGACATATTAGCTTGATACTTCCCATGTAAATTGGCGTTGGAAAGTAGATGGCCCCTATTGAAATTGTGGTCACTAGGTCAAGGGTCAAGGTTACTGTCACTCTAAGTGTGAAATCATTTCCGATCAAAAACTCGTCACTCGATTCACCGATTGGCCTGCTACTTCCCATGTGCATTGGCCTTGGACATAAGATGACCTGTGTTTAGGTCCACTTTTCTCATACAGTTTTTTCCATTTATTAATTATTTTTGAAAGATCATCTAATAAATGACCACACCCCAACACTATACCACACTCTCAACCTTTCTCCGACCCCCCCCCCCCAAAAAAAAAAATAAGAATAAATAAACATGATTAAAACAACACAAATATTTATTTTTATTATTAGCTCATCTATTTTTTGAAAAAAAATATCAGCTATTGTCATCACCTGAGCGTCGGCGTCGGGTTAAGTTTTGTGTTAAGGTCCAATTTTATCATAACGTATCAAAGCTATTGCATTCAAACTTGGTACACTTACTTACTATGACAAGTGGACTGGGCAGGCAAAGTTAGATAACTATGGCTTGCATTTTGACAGATTTGTGTGCCCTTTTTATACTTAGAAAATTGAAAATTTGATTAAGTTTGTTGTTTAGGTCCACTTTATTCATTAAGTATCAAAGCTATTGCTTTCATACTTGCAGCACTTACTAACTATCATAAGGGAACTGTACAGGCAAAGTTATGTAACTCTGACTGGCATTTTGACAGAATAAGATTTATGGCCCCTTTATACTTAGAAAATTGAAAATTTCGTTACGTTTTGTGTTTTGGTCCACTTTACTCCTTTAGTATCATAGCTATTGCTTTCAGACTTGGAACAGTCGCTAACTATCATAAGGGGACTGTACAGGACAAGTTGCATAACTCTGGTTGGCATTTTGACGGAATTACGGCCTTTTTTGACTTAGTACCTTTGAATATTTGGTAACATTTTGTGTTTAGATCCACTTAACTTCTAAGGTATCAAGGCTATTGCATTTAAACTTCATATACTTTCATACTTTCATGAGGGAACTGTACCTGGCAAGTTGAATTTGACCTTGATCTTTGAATGACCTTGACTCTCAAGGTCAAATTATTAAATTTTGCTAAAATTGCCATAACTTCTTTATTTATCATCAGATTTAATTTATACTTTGACAAAACAACACTTACCTGACATACAACAATAGACTGCCACACAAACCATCCCCACGCCCCACCCCAGAATCCCCCCCCCCCCTCCAATTTTTTATATGTTTTTCCCATTTTTTCTTATTTTTGAAAGATCATCTAATAAATGACCACACCTTCGCACTATACCCCGCTCTCAACACCCCCCCGCCCGACCCCACCCCCGACCCCCTCTCCACCCCAAATTTTTTTTTTGAACATGGTTATAAAAACACAAATATTTATTTTTATTATTTTATTTTTGAATGACCGTCCAACCATCCACCCAAGAATCCCCCCTAATTTGTTTTTTAATTTGTTCTTATTTTTGGAAGATAATGTAATACATGACCACACCCACACAATATACACCCCTCTCCACCCCCACCCCTCCCTCCTTTTTGATTGAAGTATTGAGATAGGTCCCTTCACCTTTAAAAAGAAAAATAGATGAGCGGTCTGCACCCGCAAGGCAGTGCTCTTGTTTTATTTTTGAAAGATTGTCAAACCATCCCACCCAAGAATCCCCTCCCTAAAAAATAAAATCTTTTTTTTTTCATTTTTGAAATATAATGTAATAAATGACCACACACCCACACTATACACCCCCTATACACCCCTACCCCTCCCTCCTTTTTGATTGAAGTATTGAGATAGGTCACTTTAACTTTAGAAAGAAAAATAAACTAAAAAAAAGAACTTCCGTTAATGGCGGGTGTAGACGTGTTTTTGTGTCTAGCCAGATAAATTGGAATATGTGATTTAATTCATATCCTCTCAGGTCTATAAAGTGATATGTGTAATAAATAGTGCTAGCAGATTGTGTGAGTGGAATAAATTGTGATGTGGACATTATAGTTAGGATCTTCTTGTTGACACCTTATTCACCTGTTTTGTCAAAGGTATTTATATCTATATATAGCCTGCGTTACGAAACTGAACCAGATTCCACCCTTTGATAATCAATAACAAGAGTTGACTACTATTGTCCATTACTCATTTTCCTCGAGATTCTCACAGCTTGACCGTTACGCGCATCTATACTTGCATCTATACTTGCCAAAATAACAAGAGTCAACATGAACAGCCATTCTACTCCTATTTAAGGGAAGCGACCAGATAAACGTGATCTATCAACGTCGAGCATTGAAATTGTCGTTGGCAATAAAAAGAATAAACTTTCTGACTCAGTTAATATGCAGAACAGTGATAATGAAACGACCAATCAATTCCATCTGAGCGAAGCAGACATAGACGTAATTTCCAAGAACTACATGATTTGTTGAAGAGTGACATAGAGTCCATTGTTAGCTCAGTTGTACAAACATTCATACCGAAGGTTATAAGTGGTATACATGAGACAATGAACATTAAAATTGCATCCCTTGAACTAGAAAACCAGGCCCTAAAAGAACAGATACTTAAGCTTCAAATGCAAGCTGATCGTGCGGAACAATATAGCCGTCGGAACTGCCTGCGGGTAACTGGGATCGCAGAAACTGGTGATGAGGACACGGACGACATGATCATAGCGATGGCTACCCACCTAGGCGCTAACCTATCTATTGATGAGATAGATCGCTCTTCATCGCCTTGGACCTCGTATACACGTGAGCTCTAAACCAAGGGACATCGTCGTCAAATTTGTATCTTACAGAGCCCGACAGAAGCTCTACAGCGTGAAAGCCAAGGCGAAAAGCATCGACCAGTACAGGCGAGTTTTCATCAACGAGGCGCTCACAAAACACCGAAGTAAGCTATTCTATGCTGCTCGCAAGCTCGTAACTGACAAACATGTAGAAAGCGCGTGGACGCACGATGGGCAAGTCTTGGTCCGTATTGTGTCCATAATACGTGTGTAATGATCGAATTGCTACATACTGGTGACCTTTAAAAACGGATTTCTTAATTATGTTTTTCTGATCGTGAAGTCATTTTCATGAATAAAACATATTTTAAACTACAATCACACTGACATGAATTACTAGTACAAAATGTTCTAAGTATTATTCTGAAATTAAAATAAGCACCAAGAAGCTTTTGACACATTAATAAGTAATAAGATGACGTGATAACTGTTTATGCCATTAAGAAATGTATCTTTTATAATATTACACACTGAAATCCAGATGTCTATGTTAGTAAAATTAATATACAGTATGTAACTTATAACACAGCTCATTTAAATGACACAATTTCATCTACATTGTCTGTTGTTGTGTGTTATATGCACATTTTTATACGCCCGTCTATGACGGGACGTATTATGGTATACCCCGCGTCCGTCCGTCCGTCCGTCCGTCTGTTAATGTCGTACGCTACGTCAAATATCCTTTGACAGATTTTTTTCAAATTTCAACACAATCTTAATATTAATAAACCCTGATCCCCTTTCGTTTTTGACGGAATTCTGAATTGTCGTTCCAGAGTTATGGGACTTTGTTCGTCAAAATTTCGTGATTTCCATGCTCATGTACTTATAAAATAAACCATGTATTCAAATACAAATAAACTGAAGTAAAAAAATGATTCAAAGGGTTATTTATTACCTTACTACTTCATTGGCGAACGACGGGCGTATCATGCGCTCATGGCGCAGCTTTTATTATAGAATAATGTTATTTAGTTCTCTAGCGTTATCAAATTTATAACTAAAATTATGATGCTCAAATTATTATAAATTTTTCAATGATGGGGCAACGCGACGTAAAACTATCACTAACATTTCATTCATATCTGTGTTTTTTTTCTTGTGGTGGAAAAATGCAGACTCTAATAGAATTTTACATTGCCTATGTATGTTCCAAATGCGGACCCTTCATTTCGTTTCTGAAGGGCTGCTAGTTTTGGATTGTCAAAGTATATAAATTATAACGAATAAGTATGACAATTAATTGTTGAACACTCAATCGCTTCCATATACGGACTCTACATTTTTTGTAGGGTCTGTGAAACTGGAAGCTTATAATACCATATAAAACACTGTGTGTCTCTGCTGTTATCTTTTTTATTGATTTCATAGTTAGTCCCTTATAATAATACTGTTAATTCGAACGGACTTATAAGATCCGTTTTGTTAATGGATTAATATCTTCTATAACGTATTATATCTGTCTATTCATGTGAACCGTTTTGTTAGCGTTTTTGTAATCATGTGTATATTTGAACGGTTAGTTCCTCCTAAATTGTTGTCTAGCATGGTGTAAACAACTGCAATATCTTTATTATAACAGTTGACACCTAATTTATGTATGAACATAGGATCGTATTACATAGGTGTACTGTATGTTGTAAACACATGTCTTTCTTTTAAATATGTGTCGCTTGTGCTTTGCAACCAATAATGAATAAGGTATTATTTGTATGCTCCCCATATATATATATATATATATATATATATATATAGATATAGATATATATATATATAGATATATATATATATATATAGATACATATATAGATATATATATATATATATATATATATATATATATATATTTATTTATTTATTTATTTATTTATATATATATATATATATATATATATATCTATATATATATATATATATATATATTATATATATATATGTGTGGGGAGCATATAGTTGCCAGTTTTTTACTTCCGTACTTCCGTCACACTTTTGTGACAGTTTCTCATAGCGCCTTCACAATTTTACCGATCTCTTACATGTTTGGCATGTAGGTACCTTGCATGGACCTCTACCTTTTGATTAGGTTTGACGTCACTGGGGTCAAGGTCAAGGTCACCCAGGCTAATAATAGATTTTCCGTCACACTTTTTATACAGTTTCTCATAGCGCCTTCACTATTTTACCGATCTCTTACATATTTGGCATGTAGGTACCTTGCATGGACCTCTACCTTTTGATGAGGTTTGACGTCACTGGGGTCAAGGTCAAGCTCACCGAGGCTAATAATAGATTTTCGGTCACACTTTTGTTACAGTTTCTCATAGCGCCTTTAATACTTTACCGCTCTCTTACACATTTGGCATCTTTTGATAAGATTTGACGTCAATGGGGTCAAGGTCACTGAGGCTAATAATATATTTTTCTTCACACTTTGGTTACAGTTTCACATAGCGCCTTTAATACTTTTCCGCTCTCTTACATATTTGGAATGTAGGTACCTTGCATGGACCTCTACCTCTTGACGAGGTTTGAGGTCACTGGGGTCAAGGTCAACGTCACTAAGGCTTATAATAGATTTTCTCAAGGTCACACTTATTTCCACACAATTAACCCATATATTGACATAGCATCATTGGGCAGCATCCATCAGTTTTACTGATATCCTTGTTGCAACTTGTAAAAAGAAAAATCATTTATTTCTATATACTGTTCATAATGATCGTGTATGTCTGTAGATTACATAATTTGTATCACTTTTACCATTCACTCTGTTGCAAATTTGCTTTCTATCGCTTCTTACTACGTTGTATATTCCTATCATGTATACCTATTAAGTGCAGTTACTTTCATTAATACACCCACAAATGCCTTTAACCACATCTATGCTTCTCAAGAAGCTATTCACGTAATTATTACAGCACTTACGAATTATATTGAATGACCGACCTTTTTGCATAATGCCTTACACTCTCATCTACGTCTTAATATATTTTTTTCTTTTGCACTTTTTACTTATTTCTTGTACTTCTGCTTTTTTTATTATGCTTTTCTCTACATGGAACCGATAATTTGACCATATTGACCATATTGAGCCTTCCCAGAGTTTACTCCCTGCTCGTGTTTATTTTGTTTGGCATGACAGCTGTTTACATGTTCATTTTGCTCCTGCTTCGTATATCATGAGCAAAGGTCAGAAAAGAATAGCTGTCATATCCAACTTGCGCATCAACTACTTTTTGCCGCAAGCAATCACCTTATTTTATCTCGTCGCTATCCTTAATATTCCCGTGTTTGTAAAATCTTTGGCTGTTAATATTGATTCCATGTCCGAGTGCCATCTGACAATACAGACCCATGTACGTATCAGTCCGACCAGTCACAAAGTAATGCAAAATATCGTCTTCTTTTTTCGATTGAATACAGCAGTTTTGGTGTCTACTCTTTGCCTATGGCTACACTGTCTTCTACTGATTATATCCGGTGATATCCACCCAAACCCCGGGCCATCAGCTAGTGCTTCCTCATCATCACTTGAATCCCACAGTTACTCATCATTAGATATGTCCAATTTTCTAAAGTCTTCTCACAATTTGTCGCTAGTTCACTATAATGTGCAAAGTCTTCTTCATAAGTTGGATTTGCTAGCTGCAGAATTAACACCATTTAATATCATCACTTTCTTCGAAACGTGGCTTTCAGATTCCATTAATAACGACCAGTTATTTATACCAGGTTTTTGCCTACCTGTCCGCCGCGACCGAACTCAAAATGCACACGGCGGAGTTGCTGTATATGTCAAAGATGGTATTCATTTTACTCGAAGACCAGATCTAGAGATAACTAATCTTGAGGCAATTTGGTTGGAGGTTCGACCTCATTCTAATAAACGAATTTTAATCGGAACTTTTTATAGACCACCCAACTCAGATAACAATTATTTCTGTAAAATTGAAGACTCAATCGGGCTGGCAATAGATACCAGCATTAACGACATTGTAGTTTTGGGCGATTTTAATTTAAACACCCAACTTGATCAGGCTAAACGTAAAATTGACTCCATCTCGCAACAGTTTGCACTCGACCAATGTATACAGGATCCCACCCACTTTACTGAAACTTCGTCATCTACTATTGATCTCATATTTGTTTCAAACAAAGAGTCTGTCATCTTTTCTGGTGTTGGTGAACCATTCCTTGATCAAACTATAAGATATCACTGTCCCGTATTCGTTGTTCTTAAATTTAAAAGACCATCATCGCTATGTTATAAACGTAAAATTTGGAAGTACGACTCAGGGAATTACGACTCTTTTCGAAGCAAGTTATCAAATATTGAATGGAATAACGTATATAGTGACAATATCGACACATTTACTAAAAATCTTACTAACATTGTACTTGCCACTGCAGCTGATTGTATACCAAGCAAAGAGGTCACTGTTCGCCCAGCCGAACCGCCATGGCTCTCATCGGAAATAAAACTAAAAATACGAAAACGAAAACGTGCTTATAGGAAAGCTTAAACAACGAATTCCACATCTAATTGAACCAGGTTTCGTGTACTTCGTAATGAATGTAGTCTCTCTTGTCCGCCTCGCCAAATCAAATTATTACGACTCCCTTGCATTCAAACTAAAATCCAACAATTACTCCTCGCGTGATTGGTGGAAAGTCCTGAAATCTTTCCTAACAGTCAACGTTAGTAAAACTTTACCGCCACTTGTCAACATCGCTGGCGAACTGGTCTTTGATGAACTTCAAGAAGCTGAAGTACTTAATAATTTCTTCGCTCAACAGACATCTTTAGATGAGTCTGGTCACGTTTTACCGGAATTGGCAACGATTGAAAAATCAACAGACAATTTCGTCTATAGTATAACCGCCTGCGAAGTTAAGGACGTTCTTATGAATCTGCCTTTGGGTAAAGCCTGTGGCCCTGATGGTATTAATAACAAATTACTTGTAGAGGCATCTCATGAACTAAGTCAACCACTTTGTGATCTCTTTAATATGTCTTTGTCGTCGTCAACAGTACCATATGATTGGAAAAGGTCAAACGTTTGTGCAATATTCAAAAAAGGGGACGTTTCCATTCCCTCGAATTATCGCCCAATTTTACTTCTGAATACCATGGAAAAAGTACTAGAACGGATTATCTTTAAACATGTATTCATGATACAAATTTTCTCACAAGATTTCAATCCGGATTTATGCCAGGTGACTCTACTGTCAACCAGCTTACATACCTTTACAACACGTTTTGTAAAGCACTCGATGATGGATTGGAAGTAAGGGTGGTTTTTTTCGATATAAGCAAAGCATTCGACAAAATCTGGCATAGTGGCCTTATATTAAAACTGAAACGCGCCGGTATCAAAGATAAACTTTTGAACTGGTTTTCTAACTATCTGTATCAAAGGCGTCAAAGGGTAGTGGTTCCCGGGGCCTCATCTTCCCTAGCCGAAATCAAGGCTGGAGTTCCACAAGGCTCCATTCTTGGTCCCCTTTTATTTCTTGTATATATAAATGACATTGTAAATGACATTCAAGCTCATATAAACTTATTTGCAGACGACACTAGTTTATTTGTCGTTGTTGACAATCCTAATTCTGCAGCCGCTGTTTTAGAGCGCGATATAGACAAAATTGCAAAATGGGCCGATACATGGTTGGTAAAATTCAATCCATTGAAGTCAGAATCACTTGTTATATCGCGTAAGAGGGACAAACCCTATCATGCTCCTATCAATATGTACGATACTTCGATTCCCGAAGTGAATAGTCACACACATTTAGGCATTAGTCTGTCAAATGATGGAAGCTGGCATCAACACATTGAATGTATTAAATTAAAGGCCTGGTCACGTGTCAACCTTCTAAAAAAACTTCGTTTTCGCCTTGAACGAAGATCACTTAAAATAACTTATTTCACGTTTATTCGACCTATTCTAGAATATGCAGATGTTGTATGGGATAAATGTACAATGTATGAAAAAAATGATTTAGATAAAATTCAAACTGAAGCTGCCCGCATTGTTTTCGGCTGTACCCGACTTGTGTCCTTAAATTTACTTTCTAACGAAATTGGCTGGGAAACTCTTGGCACAAGAAGGTCCAAGCACAAACTCATTCTTTTCTTTAAAATGGTCAAAGGTCTTAGTCCAGAATACTTGTCCTCACTGTCCCCACAATCAGTTGGCGAGCGATCTACACGATCATTGCGTAACTCATCCCACTTAGATGGTGCTCGGACTAGGATTTCTCTTTACCAACATTCCTTCTTGCCCTCAACAATTGCTGCTTGGAATTCACTTCCAGACGATGCAAAACTTGTTGATAACATATCTCACTTTAAAAAGGCCATCGATCTTAACAAATCTCGTAGTAATCCGTTGTTCTATTATGGTAAGCGAAGACAGCAAGTGCTGCACACACGTCTAAGAACTAATTGTAGTTCTCTTAATAAACATTTATTTCATAGAAATCTGGTTCCATCGCCACTTTGTCAATGCGGAAAAATAGAGGACACTACTCACTTTTTACTGATCTGTCCATTTTATGCAGCTATAAGATTAACTTTAATAAGAACTATAGAACAATACACGGATATATCACTTCGCACATTTCTGTACGGAGATGATACTCTTTCAATCAGAGATAACTATGCAATATTTGATGCAGTCCATATTTTCATCGAAGGCTCAGGAAGGTTCAGAGTGGGATAACTATCGGTTCTCTTATTTTTAACATTTGTTTTCACAATCAATTTCTTCGATCATAATCACACCAGCAATATGCTTTTTCTTAATACATTGTCTCAACATATTTTAGCAATGTTGGTTCCGATCATACATATAAACTTGTTTAAACTCGAATGATTATTCAAATGATTTGTGTTTAGAATGCAAATACCGCCACTATGTTTTGTAAATATACCATTAAGGAAAGGAACCCTACTAGCCTAGCTATCGTTCCAATCCTATAAACTTTAGACGCTTGTACATTATGTTGTAAAACACATTATTGAATAAATATGTTTAAACCAAAAAGAAAAATAGATGAGCGGTCTGCACCCGCGAGGCGGTGCTCTTGTTTTAATATGGTATGTCAGCTGTGTTCCCGCCAAAATATACAACGGTATTGTACACAACGCTGTTAAAAACGTAATACTTCAAAGAGATATGCTATTCAATAACATTTTCAAACACAGAAACGCAACGAAGTACGCATGCAGACGGACAGTCGTGTCACAATCGAGGAGCGTACTGTTGACGGTGACACTCAGGGCATCATGATGATCAAGAATGTTCAGAAGGAGGATGAGTCACTGTATGCCTGCAAGGCCTACAACAAAGCAACTGAGATTCTGAACTCTGCCACTATCCCAGAGACACAAAGCTATCTGGACGTGCAAAGTAAGTCCATAGCATTTTATGACCTCCATATCTACTGTTTCTGAGCATATATACTCAAACGGCCTGTCTATTTGTTTGTTTCTGTCCATACTAGATGAAACTTAATTGAACTTTGTATGACCTCAAAAATGCTTCCTACAAAGCTTTGATACTTGCATGGAATCCAGCAGCACTATGTTTACAAAATATATGGAACAGGTAATGGCCTATGATACTGCAGAGGAGATAATCATATGCAATATTAAGTTAATAAATTTGAAAGTCATAAGAACCAAGTCTGACACACTAACATCGTTCTCTTGATTGCAGCCATACCCAGTATCGGGGAATATCAAGACACAGTGAACGGGCAGTACCAGGGTAGGGAGGGCGCAAGTGTGACCATGAAGTGTAAGGCCCGGGGAAACCCCAGGCCCGTTGTGGTCTGGACCAAGGTCGGCAGCAACCACCAGTACACAGAGGGACAGAACTCAGAGGTATTGATTGCTGGGTCTGGAGCATGCTCTTATTTATCTGCATGTTAAGCCTCCCTCTTGGAAAACAGGATTAAATGCATGTACGTAATGTCAAAACATATTAGCCTCTGCAATCCACACAGACTCATCAGTAACGACACTTTCCGCCTTAACAGGATTTTTGCTAAGTAGAGACTTTCTTTAAATGAAAAATACAAAAAAGAAGAGAAAGTCCTGTCTGATTAGCTTGTGCGGACTTCAAAGTCTAAATTGGGACACTACTTAAAGCACATGCATTAAGCCACGTTTTTGCAGAGGGAGGCTTATTACTTTTCTGTCTAAAGTTTATAAGATTATCAGAGTAGAGTGTCTTAGAAATTTGTGTGATAGGGCTTAAATAAAAGGGTTCCAATTACTCGTGACTTTCAGACGGTGTCAGTGACCAAGGAAGACATAGCGGATCCCAACAAACCGGGGGTCAAACTGTCCCTTGATCTGAAGGGGCTGGAGGCCAGTGCAGATGGCATCTACACATGCATCGCCCGCAACGAGGCCGGAGAGGTGTCCAAGAACGTCAAACTGGAAGTCCTGTGTAAGATCCTGCATTGGAAATGCATTCCTGGTCGTTAGTTTAGTTTAAATTGTTATTTTTGAGCTCACCTGATTGCTCAGGTGAGCTTTTGTGATCGGTCTTTGTCCGCCCGTCCGTCCGTCGTCCACATTTGGTTTGTTAACACTCTAGAGGCCACATTTCTTGTTCGATCTTCATGAAACTTGGTCAGGAGATTTGTCATAATGATATCTCGATCGACTTCGAAACTGGGTCATCCTGGGTCAAAAACAAGGTCACTAGGTCAAAAAAAAAGAAAAACCTTGTAAACACTGTAGAAGTCACATTTCATGTCCAATCTTCATGTAACTTTGTCAAAATGTTTGTCTTGATGATATGTTGGTTAAGTTCAAAAGTGGTTCCGGTTCGTTGAAAAATAGGTCCAAATCTTACAAAAACCTTGTAAACACATGTAGTTTTAGCATTACTTGCAAATGTTTGCATTGCAAAAAACCCATGCAAATGGACAGTACTCAATCAGAATTAATTATTCTCACACTGCAAAAGTAAAGTCCTGAATTTTTAACTACCGGTAAGCAATGAACAAGGCCTTGTAAAAAAAGGTGAGCGAACTAGGGCCATCTTGGCCCTCTTATTTAAAATATGCATTTTTTATTGCAGTCCAGGGTATTTATTATTTTTAATTGATAGGTATAAAATATTGATTCCAAGTGAGGGCTATGCTATTTTCTGCTAAAACGTTTCAGCCTATGTGTAACCCTAACTATAGTTTATAGAGCGCTTGACAACAATTCGAAGCAATGCGGGATTAAACCCAGCCCGGCCACATACCTTGTGTTGGGATTGGTAATTAAATCCCTTTTAGGGTCATTCGCATCCTAGCTCTGATGCAAGTAGGACAGTTGTCAATAACTGGAAAAGGTGTGTGCACTTAGTACTGGTAAACGTACTAAGTGTGAAAAGTAAAGGAGTTGAAAAAAAAATCACCTCCTTTCAGCTGATTTCCTGTCTTTCAATGTCAAACATACAAATAGTATTTAACTTTGATGGATCTATTTACAAATGAAGAGTTTATTTGAACCTTTTAAGGAGGATAGACCTTTTTTCCTCCCCTGAGGTGGTTCTTAAATCACACCAAAGTTCAATGTCACACGAGTGTTAAAGTGAATCTGTTTACACATAGAATTTAAAGTGAGTCAAATTGTTATGTCAAAGTCAAACAATGGGTTGGTGAAAAAAACCTGGCTTGTTCTTATTCTAAGTTTGTATATGATGCCTGGCTACATTCTTTTCATGTAAGAATTTAGGACAAACATTTAATTTGGACTGCTATTTACTATTTTTTCTGTTTTTCAGTTTCTCCCAATTTCGATGGCCAAGACACTGAGTATGGTAGAGTGTTCTATACGTGGAAGGGTAACACGGATGGTAAAGTGGTCTGTGTTGTCAATGGCAACCCTCAGCCAATTTTCAATTGGTACAAAGATGGCACAGAGATCGTACGTGGAACATCAGGTTACGGATTGTCAGAGGAGAAGTCGGCTGATCCCAGATACCCGTACAGACATATCAGCAAGCTTTCTGTAAGTTTTGCCGTTACTGTAATCCTCAATCTTGGAAAACCAGTATTTTGTTTAAAGTTTCATCACAGATTAACTTGTGCTGTCCACACAGGCTTATCAGGGATGACACTTAGCTTTCATTGATTTTTTGTGTCAAGGATGTGTCTTCTAAACCAAAATCTAGTTTAAGCAAAACATGCCTTCCCTGATTAACCTTTTCCGACTGCAAAGTCTTATCTGGGTCAACACTTTATGCATATGCATTAAACCCAGTTTTTCCATAAAGAGGCTTACTATAAAAAGGCTAACCATGCCATGTGCCCGATTAACATCTCAAACACATTTGGCTGCAGAAAATTATATTTGACAACAATGTTGTTTTTTTTTTTAATTTTAAAAAAAATGTTGTCACAATAATGTGTGTTTTTAATGAATGTCCTGCTCACCTTAGTGTTCATGGTGAGCTTATGGGATACCGTTATGTCCGTTGTTGGTCTGTAACATGATGTGTTTGCCAGTTGTTGTTTTTTCTCATTACCTGACTTGCGCATGTCCTATGGGGAAACCAGAAACACATTATTAACTAACCACTGAACACTCAACACTATTCACGCTTTTTAAGAAATGATGTTATTTTGTGTTTATGATATTCTTCAACACATTTGTCAGTAAAATTTAGGAGAAATATGGAATTAATAAATCTAAGTTGTGATGTTATGGGATTATCAAAAATATTTTCCCACTACTCTAAAGAAAAGCAGTATGTATCAAGTAATATTGGCATGTGGCTTAAAAAAAGAAAAAAAAGAAAAAGTTATTTGAAGAGAAGCACCTCATACCGGTGTGTTTACATCCATCAACGTTTAAGTGTGAACCCCACAAAGTCAAGTGATCTTGCACCGTTATTACTTG
Source organism: Dreissena polymorpha (assembly GCF_020536995.1). Lineage (NCBI taxonomy): Eukaryota > Metazoa > Mollusca > Bivalvia > Myida > Dreissenidae > Dreissena > Dreissena polymorpha. The sequence continues at coordinate 143,949 of NW_026273318.1, read as the reverse complement.
CGCACTGTTTATTTGAAACTGAAAAATTGATAACATGGCATTAACATTAAAATTCAAAATTTTGTTTCGGATTAGAAATTTTATTATGGTCATTAGACTATGGAACAAAACATTTACAGTTTGAGGTAATTAACAAAAAACTGTGTTAAGCGGCTTTACTTGTCGAAAGAAATGTTTTGACAACAGTAAGCATGAACTGCACAATTCCACGAGGATTACACCAGGTTGCCGTCATTAGTCTCCTAAGTAACTGGCCAAGATTTTTCCGCGGAGAGGAACACCGTAGCGTGGAAGGTATAGAAAAACCAACAAACTGCCACAAAACCATTGAAACTGTACATTGATGGTGACACTGGATTATTCACGTATATTCACGCATAACTAAATCAGAATTGTTCGCATATCTAGTGCCATGGAGCCATACTCTTATCCTATGTGTTATGTAGTATGTAACCAATTTCGGTTTGAAATGAAAACAGCCGAAGATATTACACATTCTGATAATCCATTGCACATTTATACAATTCTAACTTAAAATTGGGGATACTGTATAAAATATTTTAGTGCATAGTTGTCAGATGTTTATTATAGCAAAGTTTCATCGACTGTTAAGTCTAATTACGCAAACCTGGTACATTCAAAGTTCCAAATTGGTGAGGACAAATGCTGTTGAGTATATAGTATCTAAGGCAAGCATTATATGATCCTCAAGGTCATCTTGTTTGTACTACATCGTTGATAGCTTACTTCAGCTCTAAACAGACCATATCGTTTACTGAATGTAATTACTTGTGTTACTGACATTTTGTAAATTTTTCAGGAGAGCACATTTTCCGAAATACATTAAGAGCACTTACGTTCCTTTTTGCATTAAAAATATTTCAGTGTTAAAATTATGGTAACTGCTTCTTTCTTAATTTTGTATTGTTTTCAAAAAGACATCACAATTTGGAGTTGTGTATTGTTTTACAAATTTTATTATAATACAAATAAGAAAATTGAAATCATTTTAATAAAACAGATTTTTGCTTCTCCTGAAAATTTTACAAAATCTCAATTACACTACTTATTATATTCAGAAAACCACCTGTGTTCGCTCATGTCAATTTGAAAATTTTTGTTAAATCATTATTAAAGCCAAAAAGGTTGTCTTAATATTTTAACAGTTGATGCATGTCATCTAAATAAACACAACAACGGAAAAAACTAAAAATGTATTAAAAAATGTCAGTTACATGACCTATTACATTCAGTAGACGATATAATCAAGACATATTCTGCACATATTTTATGTTCCAATTGATACAAATGAACTTTCACAATCTGTTTTTGCTGTTGTTTTCAGGTAGCGTACAACGGGGCCAATGATAACATATTTGGCACCTACACCTGTAAATCAACAAACAACATTAAGCCCAATAACCAGACCCTGCAGCTAGAGAGGGCTGGTAAGATAGATCTGGAAGTTTGTATTGTGGTTAAGCAATTAATGCATGTATGCCTAATGGACTCTCCCATCCAGAGCTCCAGATAAGGATTTAGTCTTAAGGGTATTTCACCCCCTGATATTATGTTAAAGCGTATTTTACTCCTTTGTTTTAGCCATAAAGGGTATTTAGGAATATTTAGGGGTAATTTCTGACAAAGAAAATGGCGTGTTTAATCTAGAAATTTTATTATTTGTTATTTAAAGTATTAAATGCAATCAGAATGAATTTAAAATGACGATATGAACAGACTTTCTTTAAAAATATTCCCGCAGGAGCCGCTGGTCGCTTAAAACGTCCCTTTCTTGATCCACAAACATGATGGGCCGCCATTTTTATTACAAGCTTATTTTGATTGACTTACTTTTGATTTAAAGCTTAACTTACACTAAAAACTCAAGTGGATTATTGGCTAAAATGCTACGCACTTTAATCGATTTAAAATATGTACCAAGATTTGTATTGCGTTTTGTTACGTACTGGGCCGATTTTTAAGGCGTTTTTTTATTGTTTCAATGCTCTGCTCCCATCTTCTAAATTGGATAACGTTTTTACAGGTTAGGTAACTTTACTGATTTGGTCATTTCAGCACGTATTATAAAGGACAATGTTATTAACATGACATATTGTAGACAAAAGACAACAAACAACACTTAACGTGTGGCTAAAAGGTCGTTTACAGTGTAATACTATCAAATAAAAGACAATTATGTTGACAGGATGTGAACATCAAAGTTAAACGTATTCATCTCTATAAGTAATTCATTTAGTATGAGGGTTGTTAACAGGTTAGGTAACTTTACTTAATTCGCAACTTCAGCACGTATCAAAAGAGAACAATGCTATATATGTATATAACTTAAAAAGAGAAGAAGTAAAGTTACCTTATTTCATCTGCAGAAAATACTTCAACATAATCTTCGGAAGGAAGTAGAAATGGCATGTGCATTGTTGGTATATGCATTGATTGTCATTTACAAATGCAGAATTATCTAATACATTAATACACTATATTAGAGATAAGTCTGTATCTACTTCACAAAAACAGTCATTCACAGGCAAGAAACATCGTATTATTATCATTTAGTAAATATCCGTGAATGTGCTGTTTACAAATATACACAATATAATTATTATAAAAACCAACCTTTAAAGCAATTACTATTTAGATAGGTAGTGTATTATTTCAAGGGCGTATTTAATTGTTGATGGTATTTTCACAATAATATGTCAATACAACCTAATGTAGCTGCATTTGCAAAATTCCTTGTTATTTACAAGTAAACACAATCAATTAATGAAGCTTCTAATGCAATAGCAATTTAGATATTCATAAAACAAAACAATCAAGAGCGATTATTTGTTTTTGGATGAATGCAAACATGCACATTTTAAAATATCAAGCGCATGTTCCAACTTGTGTAGCGTTGTGCCAACATTAGTAACGCAAATACGCCACAGTCAATGTAGAAAATGAAGCTTCTGTTTACGTATCAGGAGGAACAGTTTTAATGCGCTTTGGTTGATTATTAAATGTAAAATAAACATACAATGGCACAAACATTATAATAATAATAATATTTATCACTGTACAAGCAATGAAAATTTCGCGTAAAAGGTTACATAGAAATACTTAGTGAAAGTTGGGTTTGTTCAGTCCAGATTTGTAAAATTATAAACGGTGTGTATATAAAAGCCTTTATGATAAACGATGATAATTAATGTGCAATTAAATGTGATAATTGTTATATTTAAATGTATTATGCGTGTGCGTGTTGGGTGTGTTTTTTTTAATAATGTTCATGCTATTCGTTCGTTTTAAAATATGTTTGATGTGTGTAATGTTATGCTCATCACACACACACACACTTAACAAACAAAATAAATAATACCTCAATAATTCCTGAATTGTATTCTAAAGAAATGTATGAAGATTTTATAGATATCAAAAGCCGACCAAATATGTATAAGATATTTTGCTGAACCTCCTATATATGGCCCCCTTGATGAAAAGGTCCCATGTCACATTTAAATTAGAAGGCACGTGATACCTTTTGGCACAACTATTGCGATATGAAACACAATTCCAAACATGTATCACAAGTTTGGGAAGCATTAGCCACGACATATACAATACCTGATACAACACTTACAGGAACTGAAACTGTTTCTACAGTAAGTACCACACGAGTACTTACGACAGGTGGATCCACTTCTGATAGTTATACTTCTTAACTTGATTCCCTAAAAGGTGTTTCTTCTGATGATACTAGTCCAAGACGTAGTACTCATTCAAGTATTCCCGAAGACAATTCGATCACCGACAGTTCAACAACTGCACAACTCGGTGATTCTTTGGCCATGGATACCACCGCCAAGAATCGTCTCACAAAAGAGTCAACGGAAAGTACGTCCGTTTATGTTAAATATATAGTTTTACCATGTATTGGGATGATACTCGTGAACCGTATTGAGTATCAGCATACATTACATGCTTGAATTTATTACTATATCTGTATGTGTGTATGTTAGTGTACAGTTTATCACCAGAAATGATGAGACTGACTTGAAGTATGATTAAGGCACTGATAAGACACTCACCACGTTTCATGTGCGAGAATTAAAACATATGTTCAAAACAGTATTTTTTTACTATAAACATATGTAAAGATAAGTTTTAGGCTTATATATGCGAATCATACTTACTTAGTTGCAAAACTGGACTTTTCATATACGTTAATTCATGTGCGAGAATTAAAACATATACTTCTTAACCTTCTTCCCTAAAAGGTTTTTCTTCTGATGCTACTAGTCCAAGACGTAGTACTCATTCAAGTATTCCCGAAGACAATTCGATCACCGACAGTTCAACAACTACACAACTCGGTAGTTCTTCGACCATGGATATCACCGCCAAGAATCCTCTCACAAAAGGGTCAACGGATAGTACGTCTATTTATGTTAAATATATAGTTTTACCATGTATTGGGATGATAGTCGTGAACCGTATTGAGTATCATCATAAATTACGTGCTAGAAACCATTACTATATTTAGTTTAAACCTATTTATTTTAGCTCGATTGCGTCGAAAGCCTTAGGCTTATATAAACGCTCTCGAGTCCGTTTCCTGGGCCTAGAACCAGTACTTGGTGTCTTTGGGGGAGATCTAAAGAACGCTCCCACGGTGGGGATCGAACCCGTGACCTCCCGGTCGCAAGGCGGACACCATATCCATTACACCACGGCGACCTATTCCATTACTATATTTGTATGTGTGTATGTTATTGTACAGTGTATCACCAGAAATGATGAGACTGACTTGTAGTATTAATAAGACATGTTAAGCCACTCACCACGATTCATGTGCGAGAATAAAACATATGTTCAAAACAGTATTTTTTACTATAAACAACTGTACAGATAAGTGTTAGGCTTATATATGCGAATCATACTTACTTAGTTGCAAAACTGGACTTTTCATATACCGATACGTTAATTCATCTGCGAGAATTAAAACATATACTTCTTAACTTTCTTCCCTAAAAGGTTTTTCTTCTGATGATACTAGTCGAAGACGTAGTACTCATTCAAGTATTCCCGAAGACAATTCGATCACCGACAGTTCAACAACTGCACAACTCGGTGGTTCTTCGACCAGGGATATCAACGCGAAGAATCCACTCACAAAAGTGTCTTCGAATAGTACGTCCGTTTATGTTAAATATATAGTTTTACCATGTATTGGGATGATCCTCGTGAACTGTATTGAGTATCAGCATAAATTACGTGCTTGAAACCATTACTATATCTGTATGTGTGTATGTTAGTGTACAGTGTATCAACAGAAATGATGAGACTGACTTGTAGTATGATTAAGACATGTTAAGCCAGTCACCATGCTTCATGTTCGAGAATAAAAACATATGTTCTAAACAGTATTTTTTACTATAAACATCTGTAAAGATAAGTGTTAGGCTATTATATGTGAATCATACTTACTTAGTTACAAAACTGGACTTTTCATAAACGTTAATTCATGTGCGATAATTAAAACATATACTTCTTAACTTTCTTCACTAAAAGGTTTTTCTTCTGATGATACTAGTCCAAGACGTAGTACTCATTCAAGTATTCCCGAAGACAATTCGATCATCGACAGTTTAACAACTGCACAACTCGGTGGTTCTTCGACCATGGATATTACCGCCAAGAATAGTCTCACAAAAGAGTCTACGGATAGTACGTCCGTTTATGTTAAATATATACTTTTACCATGTATTGGGATGATACTCGTGAACCTTTTGAGTATCAGCATACATTACATGCTTGAAACCATTACTATATCTGTATGTGTGTATGTTAGAGTACAGTGTATCACCAGAAATGATGAGACTGACTTGTAGCATGATTAAGACATGTTTAGCCACTCACCACGATTCATGTTCGAGAATTAAAACATGTGTTCAAAACAGTATTTCTTAAGTATAAACATCTGTAAAGATAAGTGTTAGGCTTATATATGCGAATCATACTTACTTAGTTGCAAAACTCGACTTTTCATATACGTTAATTCATCTGCGAGAATTAAAACATATACTTCTTAACTTTCTTCCCTAAAAGGTTTTTCTTCTGATGATACTAGTCGAAGACGTAGTACTCATTCAAGTATTCCCGAAGACAATTCGATCACCGACAGTTCAACAACTGCACAACTCGGTGGTTCTTCGACCAGGGATATCAACGCGAAGAATCCACTCACAAAAGTGTCTTCGAATAGTACGTCCGTTTATGTTAAATATATAGTTTTACCATGTATTGGGATGATACTCGTGAACCGTATTGAGTATCAGCATACATTACGTGCTTGAAACCATTACTATATATGTATGTGTGTATGTTAGTGTACAATGTATCAACATAAATGATGAGACTGACTTGTAGTATGATTAAGACATGTTAAGCCAGTCACCACGATTTATGTTCGAGAATTAAAACATATGTTCTAAACAGTATTTTTTTACTATAAACATCTGTAAAGATAAGTGTTAGGCTTATATATACAAATTATACATATTTATATATACAAATCATACATACTTAGTTGCAAAACTGGACTTTTTATATAGGTTGATTCATGTACGAGAATTAAAACATATACTTTTTAACTTTCTTCTCTAAAAGGTTTTTCTTCTGATGATACAAGTCCGAGACGTAGTATTGATTCAAGTATTCCCGGAGACAATTCGATCACCGACAGTTTAACAACTGCACAACTCGGTGGTCCTTCGACCATGGATATCACCGCCAAGAATCCTCTCACAAAAGAGTCTACGGATAGTACGTCCGTTTATGTTAAATATATAGTTTTACCATATATTGGGATGATACTCGTGAACCGTATTGAATATCAGCATAACTTACGTGCTTGAAACCATCTCTATATCTGTATGTGTGTATGTTAGTGTACAATGTATCAACAGAAATGATGAGACTGACTTGTAGTATGATAAAGACATGTTAAGCCAATCACCACGATTCATGTTCGAGAATTAAAACATATGTTCAAAACAGTATTTTTTTACTACAAACATCTGTAAAGATAATTGTTAGGCTTATATATGCAAATCATACTTACTTAGTTGCAAAACTGGACTTTTCATTACGTTAATTCTTTTTTAGCATCTCTTTTTCAATTAAGAGAGGTTTGCATCACTGAATAAAACATATAATATCCACGAAGATCGAAGTAACACTATTGATGTAATGTTTCACCTTTGTTTTCCAGCTGTAGGTGTTGGTATCGGTGTTGCAGGTTGCTTACTCTGCGTGGTGGGAGCAGTAGTTGTCATCATTTTACTATGAAGAAGAAATAATATTAACGTTGTCAAATTTCATAACAGTTATTAAGTGTATTTGCAATACCGTTGAATAAATTTGTTAAATTTAATTATATGTTGCTTGAGAATATTTCTTGTGTTTGATTTGACAAGTGTGTTATTACATGTCGCATATTTTATATTTAATTCAAAACCAATTGAAACATGAAAAGCTCTTAAACGAAAGCAGTTGTACTAATGTTGTGCCGAATCTATTTAAGAGGTGCATTGTCGTGCAAATACGGGACTCAAACTGACCATTCTGACATGACTAATGCTGGATCGTTCGCGATCGCAAGCAGATCGTATGAAGATACCACTGACGGCCATAACTATGTTTTACAAGAGCATCGCAAGCTATCGGTGGAAGACACGGTCGATCATTATAACACAGCAGATTAAATAAAAGAAAACAACGGCGAGACGGATAATTGCAATTCAATAGAGATCACTGTCGAACCATTTGAGCGTATTAACGATGGCAACGGTAATTATGATCACACAACCATTACATTATCTTCTGAACCCGTTACCAGGAAACCGGACAATATATACAACAAACTCAAGATAGACCGGCCCGGTGACTATGACCACATAGGAAGACTCGAGCATAGCATGTCCCAAGCAGGCAACGACTACGATACATCTGCTATTCCGCAGAGGAACGAAGTCGTCGGCGACTATAATTATATCTCGAATCCCGTAAGAACAACCGTTACACGAGGTGACGGAACACAGGATCTTGAACAAGGGGCCTATGATGTTATGAATGACATGAAGCTTAAACTTCCACCAGGAGATGTCCATGATTATGCTCTCGCCAAAATATAGAAAGGAATCAAGTGAATCAATTATTGAATAATTAATGTAAAAAATAATTTTGATGTTTTTATTCTGTGACACAAACGCCGACACATACGTATAAGGATATTGGTGTTACAGTAATTTAAAGTACACACTTAATTATAGTGATTCCTATTTGAAGTCAGGATATTATTTAGCTTCATTGACACAAACAAAATATAAACAGAGGCTTGATGTACTCGACTTTTACGACAAAGAGGACTTTTGTTTATAATGAAACACATTTGAACGTTGACAAACATTTGTTTTGTATATACATGTACATGCATTCACTTGTACAATATCTTATTCATATTTTAAATAAAAATTAAACCATGATATTAGTTGAAAGAATCCAAACATGTTGATTGTAGTGGCATACGGTCCCATACATTTTGTCAGTGTGCACTTAAAACATTATTAAATATACAAAATATAAATAATTAGTTTGTATATCTATTTTTGCAACGATTTCATTTTTGATACTTTCCTACAAATAAGAGTAAAGATTGAATACTTACTGCTTAGTAAATATTGCAATAAAAAACAATATACACATTGTTTGCTCTGTTTCAATTAACGACAGACTGCATGTTGACATTTATTTCGGTTCTGAATGAATATTGAACACATTACTTAAAGGGTAATATATTTATGTATATGTGTATGTATGGCGCAGTTTTAATATAGATACAATTGTCAATAACGATTATCTCGATACCGAAGACATAAATATTTATTT